>NW_019154123.1:1477843-1588850 GCF_002288905.1 Enhydra lutris kenyoni
TCTCCCTCTGCCTCTGCCTGCCATTCTGTCTGCCTGTGCTTGCTCTCTCTCCCTCTCTCTCTCTCTGACAAATAAATAAAATCTTAAAAAAAAAAAAAAAGAAAAAAAAAAGAAATATCAGGCAATGATCCTAGTTCAAAAAATTCCTTTCACCTACAAAAATATATACTCTTTGGGAAAAAAATGATATGTACCCCTCTGTAAATGTATCAGTATGAACAGTATCTCAAATTTGGCATTAATTTGTTCCTTGATTCACTCAGTCATTCTTTTTTTTTAAAAAGGCTTATTTATTTATTTGGAAGAGAGAGTAAGAGTGCGAGTTGGGGGTGTGCTGAGAGAGAGGGAGAGAGAATCCCAAGCAGACACCCCACTGAGCATGGAGCATACCCAGAGATCATGACCTGAGCCAAAATCAAGAGTCGGATGCTCATATGACTGAGCCATCCAAGTGTCCTCATTCTATTTTTTTCACAGATACTTACTTCAAACCTCTCACATGTCACACAAAAGTTCCAGGTGCTAGGGAAATAGCAGTGAATAAAACCAGACATAAGCATGAGTTAACATTCTAGTAAGAAGGGAAGTGGACAGTATATATAAGCAAACCAATAAATAAACAAGATAAAATTTCACATGTTGATGGATGCTTAAGGGAAAATGTTTAAGGGAAAAAAAAAACAGGATGATATAAGAGAATGATACACACTTTGGGGGAGATGAGGAGATGGTCAAGGAAGGTTTACATGAAAGATGACATTTGACCTGAAACCTGAAAACTGAAGACACAGCCCATAAAGTTCCTTGAAAAGAAGAAAATCTGAGCCTATGTGAAGGATAAAAATGAGACCAATATGACAGGGAGTAAGTGCAGGCAGGATTTCTGGTACAGATCTAGTATCAATTAGAAAAAAGGCAGAAAACCTAATAGAAAAACAGCCAAGAGACTTAAATAGGTACTTCACAAAAGAGTTAATCCATATGACCAATAAATATGAAAGGTCCTCAACTTAAGAGTCATAAAGGAAATGCAAATTAAAAGTACAACGAGATACCACTGCAAACTTACCAGCAAAGTCAATGTTAAAAGGATTGACAATGCCAAGTGTTAGCAAGGATACAAATGAACTTGAACTTTCATACACCGCTGGCTGGGTTGCCAACTGGTATGTCCACTGGCAATTTACTCTTCACTATCTACTAAATTTGAACATATGTACTTCTGGGTATATATATGACACAAATATCTATATCTAATATCTGTATCTACCTATCTCAATAGGTAAGTTCAAGATATGTTCAAAATTTATAGCCAAAAACTAGAAACTCAAGAATCTATAAGCTGCAGAACAGGAAAGTGAAATATGGTGTACTCACATTTTATAATAATATACAGCAAAAAAATGAACAAACTTCTGCTACACAAAACTGAGTGAATCTCAGAAACATACCAAAAGAAGCCTGATTTTAAAAATACATATTATTTGATTCTATTTATTTTTATTTATCTATTTTTAAAAAAATTTTATTTGTTTAACAGAGACACACACAGTGAGAGAGGGAACACAAGCAGGGGGAGTGGGAGAGGGAGAGACAGGCTTCTTGCTGAACAGGGAGCATGATGAAGGGCTCTATCTCAGGACCTGAGTAGAAGGCAGATGCTTAACGCCTGAGCCACCCAGGCACTCCTTGATTCCATTTAAATAGTTTTTAAAAAAGTGGAACAAATTAAAAGTTAAAAGTTAAGATAGTAGTTAGTTTTGGATCAAAGGGGTCTAATGATTGAGAGTGGCCATGAGATAGCTTCTCTGGGGCAGGTAATGTTCTTCAAATGTCCTAATAATTGTGACAGATAATGAGTGAGAAGAAGAGATTGACTAATACCTTACATGTGGTTATACACGTACACTTACTTTGGGATAATTTGTGAGTTCATCTACAACTTTCACACTTTTTTTGTATGAATGGTAAAATTCAACAAAGTATATATTTTCAAAATTTATTATATTATAGTAAAAAATAGATTTGAGAAAAGAGATAATGTTTTGGTCTTGGGTAGAAATCAGGCACTAAGAAAAGGGGACTGATTCCGTATGTTCTGGAGGTGAAATAGGTAGAACTCATGGATGTATTTTGTGTAGGGAATAAGGGAAAGGTAGTGATCAACACTATTAAGCTTTCAGCCTAAGTAACTGGATCAAAGTTGGTGATTTTATGTTTCCAGAGAGACAGAGCAGTTGATTATATTAGATATTGCTTATCTGAGTAAGAGGAACAGAGAAATTCACACTGGATTTAAACATGGCAGTCATCGATGATCAATGAACAACAATAAGTTAGAGGCAGAGATAAAAACCTCATTGGAGCATGCTAAAGTAAAATTATGAAGGAAATGGAGAAAACAATTTTAGCCAACTGGGTTTCTGGGTTTTTTTTTTTTTTTTTCATTCTGTGAAATAGGAGGACAGAAATGCAAGAAAAGAGCAAGATGGAAGGTACTGTGAGCAGAGTAAGTTATGACAAACATTCTACAAATGGCTGAAGAGAAGGAATCTGGTATAAAAACATAAGCTTCACTTACTTAATAGTCTTGGTAGAAGATTAGGCCTCATCAACCATAATTTGCCTTTCCCCATCACCCCAGAACTAGAAGCCACTTTTTAAGAAACCTCTTGATATATTACTTGCACAACAAATAGTCCTGGATTCCTTAATGATGTTCAAGTGTTGTCTGGTGCTAATAACATTCAGCATGAACCAAAAAATGTTTTGGACACAGAGAGATATTTTCCTTCTGAACTTTTATTTTAATTAAAAAATATTTATTGTACAAAATAAGATTTTAGAAAAAAACAAAAGAAAAACCACTCCCAATTGATATGCAGAGAAGAACTCATAGTAACATCCTGAGGAGTTAAGTTTTTTGTTCTTAACTTTAGGAATCTTATCATCATTCTATATTTCTGTTCTTCTGGATATGTGACAAAATTAACCCCTACATGTTCAAACTACTATTTATCTTTTCAACTACTTGAGGCCAAGAGCATTCCTATCAAACATAGGCTTGATCTCTGATTTCTTGCATCTGAGCTGCTGATTCTTATAGGAAATTATGTAGTCATGCTTATCGGTATCACAACATATTCAAAGATTCCAACCTCAGAGGAGCTGTTAGCACATCTTCAAGGCTATCCTTTTTATTCTTTCCCTTTCCTCTGGCATCTGCACAGTTATTGTTCTAAACCTTTATAAATAAATCCTATACCATCTTCCTCCTTCTCAAAAGATAAACTTGCCTCCTACTTTACAAGGAAATCTCCATCACTTCTCATCAAATCTTATCTAAAACTGCTCTCTTGCATATTTGCTGCAGTTTTAAACGCTGACTCTATTTTTTTGTTGTTTTGGGTTCTGAAGTAGTTCTTGAGGGTTTGCTGTGAGCCAGACATAATGGTTAGGCAAAGACAAAATCCCTCTCCTGAAGAAATGTTAAGCATTAAGCATTAGGAGACAAATGGAGAATGCTATGGAAGCAGATGTGGCACGCTAAGGCTTTAGGTAGAAGGTGTTAGGCCAGGTTTAGGTGATGTCTAAACCAATCTAAAAAATGGTAAGTAGGGGTCAAAGTTCCTATCCTGGGCCCCTAGGACTCTCTACTCCTTTACATACCTCCTAACACATTGTATTGCAATTTGTTTGATGAAATCCTCTACAAGCTAATGAAAGTCCACTTCGGGCAAGGTTTGTATCTATCTTGTTAACCACTGTATCCCAGCATCTAAAAAAGTTCCTATCAAAGAAAAGCACTGAATATTTAGAGTATTATAAAATAATGGAAATAATATCAACTTCAGAATTAAGACTGGCCCAGGCAGTTGTTATTCAAAATACTTAACAACCAGAATGACTGTGTGTATCAACTGAATATCATCGTCTATAGCTCTTGGTTTTAAATTCTGGCTCCATTTCCTGAGATTTTTAAATTAAGGCAAGTCAGTTAAATGGTCTGAATATCATTTTATCATCTGAACATGTTGATCACAATAATACTCAATTCATAGGATGGTTTCAGTGATAAAATGAAACAGCATATAAAACAACCCATTTCAGTATCTGACACACTAAAGATATATAATAAATGTCTGATTCCTTTTCTACACTGCTTTTAAGTAAGTTCTATTTGTAGTTGGACAGAATATTAAAACATGCAGAAACCAAAGTGGAATGAGTGTACTCCAATTATTTCATCTTTCCTTAAGGATTTTTCTCAGATGCTTATTAACAACGAATTTGGTTTACTTCTAAACTTTAAAGCAGTTTTATTCGTTTATCTTTTTGAGAGAGAGAATGCACAAAAGCACCCAATGAGTGGTGGTCACAGAGGGAAAGAATCTTAAGTAGGCTCCACCCACCAGCACAGAGCCTCATGTAGGGCTGGATCTCAGGACCCTGAGCCTAAATCAAGAGTTAGACACTTAACTGACTAAACCACCCAGGTGCCCCTGCTTCTAAAAGTTAAAATGCATTTTATCCTTAATCTTCTCTGTGAAGTTAAGTTTAACATTTGCTGTTCATTCATTTACCTAATTTGTGCCTATTTGTCAACCTTAGATTGTACTTAATGATTCAACAGAAATTTATTAAGGGCCTATTATTTATGCAAAATTGTAATTTAGCTTTATCATTCATGGACTACTTTATGCAGATACTTCTGGATAGATTCTGGCTGAATAAATGCTCCAAGATGCTTAACAGATATTCTCTTTCCTTTTTCTTTTGTTTTAATAATGAAGATAACTAATGAATTTCATCCCAAATCAGAAATTAAAGTTGAAGGCAAAGAAAGAGCTTCTGGCAGAATTAAAAACTGGTATCTTTTGTAGCAACTATATTCTTCAGCTTTAAATTTTTTAAGGGAACAGTTAACAAATAATTAGAGATCTGATAAATTGTGCTAAATGCTAACTTCAAATCTTAGTAATTGATGTATATGCTTTAATATGCTATATTGGTTATAAGTATCTCAGTTTATTCAGTATAGTGAGACTTGTCAGCATAAAATAACAGACCTAACAAGGATAATCACAATTAAGTTCTTCAGATAATGTACCAAGTATAATAGTGCTATAAATGGATTAGAATTATATCTGTAGGTTGAGCAAAGAGAGCACTGATTTCAGATGGGCTTGGTTATTTCTCCCTACGTGTGCTTATTCTCAACCAACTTTTCTCTAAGCTATTTGCACAGAAGTCATATAGTTGATCTGCTTAAGCGTAAAATTTTGTTCCACTAACCTGAAAGAACAATCTTCAATTAAGTTCACCACTTCCCTCAAATCGCAAAGCACAAGAATTGACTCTCAAGCTAGTCTAATTAGAGAATTTCAACTTGTCATTCGAAATGATTTATACATTGTCATTTGTGTTCCTCATTTTAGAAATAAGTGTCATAATTCTAATAAAGCGTGATGACTTTCTTACACTGGGTGCTAGTGAGTAACTACATAATTATTGTTTCAAGAATCACTAAACAAGTATTGAGAAAATCAATCAAGAGTTTTAAAATGAGAATGTGAAAACAGAAGTAATTTTATTTTATTTTATTTTATTTTTTTAAGATTTTATTTATTTATTTGACAGAGAGAGATCACAAGTAGAAAGAGAGGCTGGCAGAGAAAGAGAGAGAGGGAAGCAGGCTCCCTGCTGAGCAGAGAGCCCGATGCGGGGCTCGATCCCAGGACCCTGATCAGGATCATGACCCGAGCCGAAGGCAGCGGCTTAACCCACTGAGCCACCCAGGAGCCCCAACAGAAGTAATTTTAAATTGCATAATGTAAAACTGAGAACATGCTTCTTCAACATATCCCATCTAAATTTGCAAAGTAAACATGACACACTGAGAATAGGAATAAGTTGGGATTCTTACCCTGGAGAGAAACAATCTAAAGCTTTTTCCCAGTTTGTCCAATTTTCAGTTTCTTTAGAGTAGGTGGGTCCTTTGTTCTTCTGGCCTTAGAAGAAACCCTGGATTGCCTGTCTTTCTGCATGATGAAATGAAGAAGACAAGGAGGCACATTAGTTTCATAAAAGACTTCCAAAAATCTTCCTCCATCTATTCATTCTCCATCTTACATTTAGGGCCTTCATAGCCTTGCCATCATCTTTCTAGGAAGATTGATTCCCAGCTCCACTGTGAAGCCTCTCTAACATATTCTGTGCTGAAACTTCCTGGGCTCTATTTCTTTTGAAATGTTCATACCTAGTTTCTTTCAGAATATTTGTTGTAATCTTTTATCCACTGATGACTCCCTCTTTCCTTTTCTGTTATGTGTATATTTTCTTTTTTATTTTTTAACTGTAATTGTAATGGAAGGAAAAAACATAAATAAATTGGGCTGTAATCCGGAACAATTTGCTTTCTTACCAACACATGTGAACGCTTTGTTACCAACACATGTGAACACATGTGAACATTTTCACACGTCACTTATGTTATACATTTAAGCATAGGCATGATTTAGTTTTGAAGCTGTTCTTTACTCCTCAGTCATGTTATTTTAGATATGTCTAATGAAATTTAAAGTAAAGATCACAGTATTTTTCCAAGATTGCAGTCACTAGAGGATTCTTTGTATTTTATTAGTGATTGGTTTAGAGACCTTCACTTACCTATTTTTTCTTTTGTTTTGCCTGTGCTTTTGTTACCATGTCCAAAAACTCACTGCCAAATCTAATGCCATGATGCTTTCCCCTATTTTTCTTCTAAGAATGTTATAGTGTTAGCTCTTAAAATTTAAGGCTTTGATCAATTTTTACTTAATTTTTGTATATGGTAGGTAAGGGTCCAACTTCATTGTTTTGCATGTGGATACTCAGTTTTCCCAAAACCAATACCATTGGTTGAAAAAACTGCCCTTTTCCGTTGAATGGTCTTGGCTTCTTTGCTGAAAATCATTTGACCACTTGTATGAAGGTTTTGAGGAGGCTCTCTATTCCACTGATTTATATGTATATCTTTATGTCAATGACATACTGTTTTGATTGTGTTGTTCTGTAACATGTTTTAAATTTAGCAAATGTGAAACCTCCAGTTTGTTCCACTTTCTCAAGACTGTTTTGGATTCAGGGATTCCCTTGAGATTCCATATTAATGTTAACATAAATATCTTCCATTTGCTTTTTATTTCTGAGGATAGCCATCCTAGGCGGTGTGATGTTAATAATTCTAATTCCAATCATCTATTATGTTTTTTTTTCATTCTATCAGTTAGTGAAGGAGGGAAGTTCAAATCTTCTAGTAGTGTGTGTTTATCTCTTAGTTCATATACTGTGAAGCTGTTTTATTAGATGAAGAATTTTTTTTAATCTTCTGGTGGAATTAATACTTTTTTTTCTGAAAATCTGCTATGTCTCATGGTAATATTTTATTTTATATCAGGCTATTTTCTACTTCAGCTTAGTTTATTCAAGATCGATATTTTTGTATCCTTTGCTATTTTCCACAGATCTTTTATTATCAGCACATTTTTTTTCTTAATCCAACATGACAGTCTTTGAGCAGTCTGTGTACATTTAACGTAATACTGAGATGTTTGGTTTTTAATATATCATCCTCCAGTATTCAAAGCAATAAAATGAATGTCATTCAAATCTATTTTTCTGAAACTTTTTATTAAGATATCATTAGAAGTGACCACAATTATTAATATTATGTATTATCAATATTTAAAATTTCTATTATTTTTTCAGCAAAAAGGAGAAGTGAGACTGACATAATCTAGGTCATGTAGGGTAAAAGCATACTCTAAACTCTTAACTAAAGGAACATTTCATAGACACATCATATAAATATGCCTAATGCTACATTTTATAGTTGACAATTTCCTTATTGCTCTACATTTCTCTTCTGAAAAAAGTGAATAAACTTGTCTCACAGTTTCTGTAAAGATGAAAGATATTTATAATCTTTTAAAGATTTTTGTTGCTTTATTTTTAGAGAACAAGGATTATGGAATAGTATGCTGATTCATTTAATATCAAGATGAATAAAATTTTTCCTCAGGCCTCTTCCACTTTTCCTCAACCCAAGCCATTATTTCCCCCCAAAGATCTCCACATGCATATATTTTTTTCACATGCATATTTTTTTAAGCGAGTTTGCTTTATCTGGAAAACTGTAATTGTCCTCTGCCTAGCTACACAGACAAAAAAAGGTTTTTTTTCATTCTCTTGAGACTCTTTGGCCTATGTTTCATAACTTTTACAACAAATATTGACCAAAACATTAAATATCCCCACTTAGTGAATGATATACTCTTAGTGAATTACATACTCAATGTCAAAAAATAACTGTTTTTCATGAATATAAATGTTATTGATAATTTAAACTGTATTTCTGCTGCTAATAGATTCCCAAGTTAAAACACAAGATTTGGTGTAGATGTAGTTATTTCATTTCCTTGTCATCTAAACAGAACTAAAAATCAAAACTGAAAGACAATAAGAGGATAGTCTGGCTTTTAAAACTCTTAGTTTTGAGCAATCACTTTAGTCACTAAGCTCAAAATATCAATGATTTTTTTCAATGTATAGTTAAGTATTTCCAAGTAGTTCTAGTTCTGTCTTATCTCTGATCTTTAAACTTCTATATTATCTAACAAAGTTATTTGAAACCTATTAGTTCACTTAAGATAATAAATATATCAAACTGTCCTGTCACAGAAACAAAAGAAACACCTCTTCAAATTGAAAATTTGAATTATTCTAGAAAAAGTACTGGTAGGATAGGATAAAGAACTTTTTTTAAAACACTCCTACCAATAACATACACATAGCAATGCAATTCATTATGAAGATTTAGAAGAACAATTAAGAATTTTGATATTAGTTTATGATGATCAAAATTTTTTTTTATTCTGAGCACAGAGGGAACAAAACAGCTTTGATTTCTACTAGGGAACACTAGTAGAATGTCAAAATAATGATATAATATCAGTGACTGAAAACCCATCTTTTCAAACCATAAGAGACCTTAATGTCACAAAACAAACTGAGGGGGACTGGTGGGAGGGGGTTAGGGAGAGGGTGGTGGGGTTATGGACATTGGGGAGGGTATGTGCTATGGTGAGTGCTATGAAGTGTGTAAACCTGGCGATTCACAGACCTGTACCCCTGGGGCTAATAATACATTATATGTTTATAAAAAAATAAAAAAAAATCTTTTTTTGTACTTTTAAGAATCAACTATCCATACATAGACAATTTAAAAATCAATAGTAGGTTTTAGGGTAATGAAAATACCCTATACAAAACCATAATGATGGATACATTTGTCCAAACCCTTAGAATGCACAATGCCAAGAGTGAACCCTACGCCAACTATGAGACTGACACGCTGCCTACTGCGCTAAGGAGGCACCTCCTACGCCAACTATGGACTGCAGCTGATTATGATGTGTCAATGCAAGTTTATCAATTGTAACAATTATACCTCTGATGGGGGATACTGACAATGGAAGTGACTGCGTATGTGTGGGGGTAGGGGTTTTATGGGAAATCTCTATATCTTTCCTTCAATTTTGCCATGAATCTTAAACGGCTCTAAGAAATTAAAGCCTTAATCTTAAAAAAGAAAAAAAATCTACGCTAAAAACTTATGTCTTTAACTTTGCAACTGTTATAAATTCAACAATTTCACTTTTATATAGTGTGAGTTGTGCAATGGGCTTGGAAATTTTCCCTATTCTTTGCTACATATTCTATTTTTAAAAATCCAGCTTAATTTCTTTCTACAGATCTTATAGAAGCTTAATGTCATCCTTTTGTTGTTTATTTGGTAGCTTTATAAACTATCTTTCCTCTAACAAACTGACTTTGTCTTCTTGGTTTTTACAGTGAACATGCAGAAATCTCCGAATTATTTCTTCTCTTTCCATTTTAAATAAGAAAATAAGTTTTCATAGGCACATATACAAATTGTTATAAAAAAAAAATCAATGGGAGGGAATTGCTTGTCATGTTGTTAAATTTCACATAGGTCTTCGTCTATGTGACTGATTTCCCGTGATAGATTTTATTTCCTTATACATCAAAAAGACATTTGCCTGTTTCATCTCAGGGCCTAAAACAATGTCTAGTACATGGTAGGTGCTAAATAAATATTTGCTAATTAATAAATTATGAATTATTATCCCAAACAGCAAGAGTACAACTTTCAAGCCTCAGAGGAGGGTTGTTCTTACTTAATTTAATAAGAATATAGGATTCCCTCCACTGGATCTTTTTTTCTTTCTCTGTACAACATACCAACCCTATTCTGGGCTCTCTGTTGCTGTTCTGTTAGCTGTCCTCATATTTCTTCTTCCTACTTTAGGGCTTTTCAGGGCTATCAAATTTTTTTTCACCTTCATGTTTCCAAAAGAAAATCACTGCACTTAGTTACATATAATGCATACAATTATGACACTCAAGTTTTATTAAAAAAAAAAAAAAAACGAAAGCTCTGGCAGAAGCTAGTTCTGACTGAATACAAAGTATTTCAAGTCAAAGTTATTATGAAGCACAGACTGTACATCCAGAACAAGGCTAGTTCCTACAGACAGTAGCATCTCTCTCTTTTATAAATCAAATGTAAATGCCATACTAATTTATATCTATTATTATTCATTCTGTTGAAAAGCTCATGAACAAGCTCTCCCTTCACAGTTGGGAACTTGACTTATCATTCCTTTTCTCCTTGAATTCACATTTTTATCTCATATATGAATTCGTATTATAAATATATTCATATTTTTATCTCATATTTATTATCCTCCTACATACGTTTCTCCTAACATTTTAGTGTTTGAAAATATTTTAAGCTGACCATCCTATCACATTTCCCTCTAACAACAAAAAGATTTTTAAATTCCTGAGAACATAAGTTCTAAAAATTTTCCTTAGTATTGTATTATCATTAAATTACTAGACTACTACTGATCAAGTAACAAACATAATACAAATTATGATCATTTGAAAATATCAAATCAGCTTTTATTAGAAATGAATCTCATAAAGAAATAGGTAGGGCCTTCTCTAACACCCATTTAAATCCTATATCCAGGATGAATACTACTCATTGCTAGAAAGAAACAGGTAAAGTTTTTCTTTTACTTTGTATTCCTCCATTCCAAGTATTTGGGAGTAGAAGGATTTCTGGTTGTAACAATCCTTTTGAACTACTAAACCATGTACCAAAAATCACATAGAGGTATGTATCAAAAAATATTTTTTAGTAGTCAGCTGACAACTCAATTAAGTTCTGCAATATTTCTGAAGGCCTTTGGCAATTGCCATTCTTACAAAGGAATCAATTACCCAGTCATTAGAATCACTCACTTTCTAAACAGATTTAGGTCAGATTAAAAGTATTGCTTTAGGGACACCTGGGTGGCTCAGTGGGTTAAGCCGATGCCTTTGGCTCAGGTCATGATCCCAGGGTCATGGGATCGAGTCCCGCTTCGGGGTCCTTGCTCAACAGGGAACCTGCTTCTCTGCCTGCCTCTCTGCCTGCTTGTGTGTACTCGCTTACTCTCTCTGGCAAATAAATAAAATCTTAAAAAAAAAAAAAGTATCGCTTTATATTAGAGTAGAAGAGGGACAAATACCAAAGAGGAAGGGAAAAGGTATCTGATTCAGCACACTCTGACGTAGATCAATTTTAGGGAAGAAAACATGCAAGGGAACAACCTGAGAATTAGTACCTTCAAACTATCCTTTATGTAGGGATATGTATGGAAATCCTCCATGTATCTTCTAAGGTTAAGGGTTAGGAATATGTGTTGCCCTGTTTGAAGCCTGTTGCTTCAGGATATACACAGATTTGGATATACACAGTTTATCAAGTCACGACTTTTAAGTAGTTCACATCTTTTTGTCTATGTGTTTTTTCCCCCCTTGGGTGTGTGTGTGTGTGTGTGTGTGTGTGTGTTTGTGATGAGGTGGGAGAAAATAATTTTAACAAAATAATTTTGTTAATAAACTTCTTCATAATGATAGTAAGGAGGTGTTTAGTTTTTCATCAGAAAACTAAAATAATGGGCTGTCAGTTTCTTAGAGGGAAAAGATAAAAATGAATTTCCCTTCGTTTTTGACAAGTCTCAAAGTATTCTAAATTGTCAAAGTTGAAAAATAGAAAGCATTTTCATATCTACAAATTAGAAACCAGACTATCATTTTATTTCTGATGATTTCGGGTGCCTCCGCCGACTTGGTAAACATTCCTCAAAACTCTACCAGCCAAAACATCCTTAATTTAGTGGTCTGCTTTTTAAATTATCAAAGTGCATTACCAAGGCAATCAAAAAATAAATGATTCACGTCTAAAACATTAAAAACAGTGCTCTCTTCTATGCCGCAGCCGGATAAATTAAAGCAAACTATTATTTAGATTAAAAAAAAAAACATGATATAACTTTAAGTTGCGTGTGGTCTTTGTTCATAACAACCGTGAACTTTCACTTAAACCAAAAAGAGAAGATTAACAACAAAAACGTATTTTAAAGTTAATCCTTGAGTCGAATCCATTGTTTGATCAGAGCTAACAGGTGGGCTGATGAATTAAAACGTGATGTAAAAACACCTCCCAAGAGAACACTTATTTAAACAATATTCAAGCCTTAGTTGACAAAACACTATGTAAGAGGGTGGCGAGGGGGGTCTTTTTTGCTAACTGGCAGTAAATGAGGATAAGTTGCCAACAATTACCGTTTTCTCGTTTATTTTTTTAAATCAGAAACAGCCCTAGAGCTTGAGGGGTTTCACGTGGCTGCGACCTCCAGAGACAGTGACGAGTTCAACTACTTGTGACTTCACAGCTCAGGCCTATCATCTAGAAATTACTAAAGGCGGTAGAAAATCTAGGGCCGCCGGGTACCATCCGCAAATCCCAAAGCTTTGCCCTAAATTCAGTTACGTAGGTTTGTTTTTGTTTTTGTTTTTAAAGAGCACTGTGCCGAATAACTATGCGGCCCTGAGTAATTCGCCGAGCTTGTGTTTCAAATGCTGGCCTGAAGTTTACAGCAGCGCCCGGGAAACGGAGGTGGGAAGCTTTAACAGCTTCCTTCCGTCAGCCCCGAAGGCGTCAGTTTCCCAGCTCCCGGCCACAGCGAGCCGACAGCGATATAAACACTGAGCGGATCCAACATACACCACCGACGCTCGGGGACCCCCAAGCGGACGCCGAAAGAAAAGAACGCGCTGGAAGAAGGCCAAAAAACAAGCCAGCAATCCAACCGCCACAGAGGCCAGTAATGCGCTCACCCAACTCCAGCTCCGCCTCCGCCATCTCGCGTCGACGCGGCCCCGCCCCGCCGCGGAGACTCACGGGAGACGTAGTACGCCGCGCCCACCTTCCCCTTTCCCCACCCTTCAAAGCCCCGGCTTCGAGAACGCCCTCTCAGCTCCCTGCGGACCGAGTTCCGGTTTCCTCTTGTGGCTTGGGAGCCCAGCCTGAGGACGGCGGAAGCCGCACTTCCGGCGGTTCATTACTCGTCCTTCCTTCCAGCCCCCCTCGACAGCGCTTCCCTCCCTCGGAACGCGACAGGGCCATCAGCCGGTGCGGACGCTGACGAGGCGGACGCCGGCGAGCCTAGTTCTCGCGCGCGTGTTGCTGGGTAACGGGCCTTCTCCAGCAGCAGTTCGGCAATTCCTGCTTCGGCTTGTCTCTCCTTCCAGAACCTCCGGAGCCCTAGACTACGGGCCCGGCTGCGCCGCTTGCGGCGCAGCCGAGGCTAAAGAAATGGGAATTCCTCCGCGGCGTTCCCGGAGCGGCTGCCTTCTCTGGGGAAGCGGCGGTGCCTTCGAGGAAACCGGAAGCCCATGGTGACCCCTGGCGACCCGGTTTGTTTTCCGTCCGTTTCCAAACACTGGGGAATCGAAACTCGGCGGCCCAGGGGGCGGCCCTACGTAACCTGTCTTCGGGGTGAGTGACTCGCTTCAGCCGGGCTAGGGGCGCGGGCGGTGCCAGGACCAACCTCCGCTGCCATTGCTGGTTCGAAAAGACACGTCATTTTCTTCACAAGCCCGTGCGCCCTCCTTTTGACTAGGGAGCCGCCCGCGCCTGGGCATCCCTTCGCCCTGTCACCTTTTCACGTTAGCTGTTCCAGGCCCTACTTGGTTTTTCACTTTGTCTCTATTGCTTATTTTCTTTCCTTACTCTGAATTACTAGGGCGCCATTAGTTGTATTTCATTCATTGAGATTGCATTTATATCGAAAACGAAAGAGGGACGTGTGGCTAGGACGGCACTGCCTGAGGCAGTGGTCATCACCCCGCCCGCCCACCCTGTCGGTTATCGAGGCTAACAGTAGATATTCGTTTCTGCAGTGTCTAACCTGTACGTTTGGTATGATTTTTGATCATTTGTAGAGTGACTCCTACATACATGCACGGTAGGTTGACTCTCGTCCGTACAGACAAGAAACTCACATACTCGTAAGTGAGATAAAATATTCGCTGAAACTGTAATACAAGTTGGAATATAAACTGCTCCAGCATGTGTTGTTGGAGATCTGCTAAGGTGATCGAAGACAGTGACGTATTAGACTGAAATTGACCTGTGCCTCTTAAACATAGGAGACATTTTTTTTTCCTACTATAGAATTTTGAATTGGATTACTTAAGATTTCAACGGCATAATTTAAATTCTGGTTCTTTAAACATGCCATATCTGATTTCCCAACCTGTTGTGATCACTCCCTACTTCATCTGTAAATTAGGAATGATAATCACTCACAGGGTCTTTAGAAAATTTTAACGCCATATTGTTTATAAAATGGGAGGAGATATACAAATATAGGGGTTTAGTATTAGAGAATATAGTGTAATGGGAAATGCACTGGATTAAGTCAGAACATTAACTCAGATCTGAGTGTTGAATTTTCCACTTAATCACTTGACACTGGGTAGGAGACTAAATCTCTTCGCCATTTTCCCAGTCTCTTGAAATGAGAGTAATGCCTAACTCTCCAAGGCACCAGTACATAGTTTCTAAGTTTCCCTAGCTGTAGTCAGCTGGCTGGTTTATGTTCCTGGCTTCACTTTTCAACCTTTGCCTTTCTTTTAGTCCACCTGTGATAACAGGAAATTCTTGCCCACATCAGAGGTCTTAGATTTAACCAATTGTTATGAGGAACAAATGAGATGGCTCCCCTAAAAGCTGCCTGACAGACCATAAACACTCGGTAAATATTAATTACCAACACTGAGCATTTTTGTTTATTGAACGAAATGTGATGACGTTTTTCATAATCCACGAACAGAGCCAAAGTGATTTTTTTTTCCTTGTTTTTATATTCTGGATTAAGGTACGGTTGTCTTAATGGCTACCAGAGAGTAACCATTGCTAATACTAAATTACTAATATACTAATACACTAAACGGGGAATGTAAGTGCTCAATTACATTGAAATTTATTACTTTATGAAAAGACTGAAAAGAAATAGGCTGTTCTTCATACCTACGCTAATCCTGAAAAAAATCGTATGATTCCCTAGCCATAACACTTATTTTTGGACTAATGCAGTTTAGTGACATATAGAAATTAGAATAGAGTTTTTCATACTGTATATCTGTTGCTGAGCACATTTTGGTGATTCACTGAAATATAGGGCATTGGAGTTCTGAGGTATATAGACGGAATGACAGTATCATGAAAAAAGGCACTTGATCATCCCTTCTTTATAAACTAGTTAAGCCATTCCTGCCCCAATTGTTTAATTAAAAATAGGGAGTGAAGGGGCACCTAAGTGGTTTATTTGGTTAAGTCTTGGACTTTTAATTTAGGCTCAGGTCATGATCTCAAGGTTGTGAGATTGAGCCTGGGGTAGGGCCCCATGGTCAGTGGGAGTCTGCTTGAGATTCTCTGTTTCTCCGTCACTCTATGCCTCTTCCCTGTTTGCGTGTGTGTTCCACTGCTCTTTCTCTCTCTAAAAAGAAAGAAATCTTCAAAAAATATGGGGGGGTGTGTGTGCCAGGGTGGCTCAGTCAGTTGAGCGTCTGACTCTTCTTAGGCTCAGGTCATGATCTTAGGGTTGTGAGATGGAGCCCAGAGTTGGGCTCCATGCTCAGTGGGGAGTCAACTTGGGATTTTCTCCCTCTGCCCCTCCCTCTCCCTCTAAAAATAAATAAAATCTTAGAAAAAAACAAAAAAGAACGAGGAGTTTAAGTGTTGGTCTCTTTGCTTCCATAAGATTTAATCCTTGCTCCACTGTATTGTGAATAAACCTATGAAGTGGGTTAGGGATATTCTAGCTTTTCAGAGGTAGGAGGATGATGGCAATAGGAGATTCAGTTCAGAAGGAAATGTAGAACAGAGGAAAGAGCCCACTAAATAGTCCTTAATTCCAACCCTAGCTCTGTCATATACTGCCAGTGTGATTTTAAGCAAATTAACCTCACCTCTTTGAGCTTAAGTTTCTTCATCTGTGGTGGTGGTGATAACTTTTTAGCCAAGTTTGGTATGGATTTGAGGTAAGATCTGTACTATACCATTTATTCCGTTTTTGGCAAAAATGGAATTCCTTCTATCTGTTTAGGTTGCCATTCTATATTTGCATTAAATTTTCCTTTCACAGTTTAGGAGGGTAGCATCTTAGTAATGAAGTTCAACCTTGTCATTTTTATTGGTGGGAAAATTTAGATCCTGAGAGGTAAACCAATCAGTAATCAAGGTGGCAGATTTTAGACTAGAGTCTGGGTTTTTGAATCTCTGTTGAGGGTTGTTTCTACCACCGAGCTTTTCCTTTCTGGATTCTTATTAGAAAAAAACTGAGTCCATTCTGTTGCCTCTTAAAATGTTGTATTAAGAGCACAAATTCAGAAGGAAGCTTATCTGGGTTTACATCCCAGCTTTGCTACCGATTACTCATATAGCTGTAAATAAGATATTTAATTTTTTTCTAAGACTTTGTTTATAAATTAGGATTATAGTACCTACCTAAGGAGTTGGAAGATGCATTTGGAAGCACTAGTGCCTGGCATATGGTAAGTGATGAATGTGGTAAATATGATGAAGATGAAATATGACAGAATAATCATATTTTTTCCCTAGAAAAGAAGATATTTCTGTGTTTTCTAGTATGTCACAAACCAGTGTATATAGCATGTCTTAACTCGGGGTACTCTTAATGTTGATTGTACTAAAGATTGAAATTTAAGATTTTCTAAAATAATTCTTAAAGTGTTTAGATTTTTTTTCCTTTGTCTCTTCTGTAGCCTCACAAACAGCTCTTGCTCCTTTCTATCCACCTTATCTGGCAAATTGTGCCCTTCTTTCTCACTTGCATTATTGCAATATTGTGATTCATAAGAAATATGTATTTGATCGTTTAGATGACCAAAATGTATTTCTCATATATATTTGGCTTTAGTCCTCAGTTCTTGGCCCACACCTTCCAAACTCTTGGAAATTTCCTGAGGATTAACAGTTATAGGATCATCTTTTGTCATAATATTTGGTCTCTTAACATCTTTTACTGAGCAATGAAGGTGAAATGCATGTCTTGTTTATTTCTAACAAGTTCCTTTCTACCAAGACCGGGTTTATGTTAATAAGGTGACTTTTGGACAGCAACTAAGGTTGGGAGCCAATCCTATCATTAGAGGGTTGAACCTTTCAGCCCCACCATGGTTGGTGGCGGTGGGGGCAAGAGGGTGGCACTGAAATTTTAATCAGTTGTCAATGATTTAATCATTTTATGTAAGGAAGCCTTTGTAAAAACCAAAAGAGGGAGGGTTCAGAGAGCTTCCAGAACATTTCACATGCCATTATGCTGGCCCCAGATTCCAGAAGGACAGAAGTGGCTTTGTTCAGGACCTCACCCTATGTATATGTATGGTCAGAAGCACAGGTAACAACCTACGCTTACAGTTAGTATCCAAAGTAGAGGGCAGTCTTGTGGGAGCAAGCCCTTAAACTGTGGAATATGTTGGTAGATACTATCAGAATGGAATTGATTTGTAGGCTACCCATCTGGTGTCCAGAACATTGCTTGATAGTGTAGAAACATCTCCTCCTCACATTGGAATTGGCTGACCAGAACACCTTTTAATCATTCTTGGGAATTTCATTGTTCTCAGCAATAAACATCAACATCTTTCACCTTAACCCCACTCTGGTTTTTTTGTTTTTGTTTTTAAAGAGAGAGAGTGCACATGTAAGTGTGGGAGGGGTGATTGTGAGGAGGGGGAGGGGCAGAGGGAGAGAGAGAATCTTAAGCAGGCTCCACACCAGCGTGGTGACTCACCAGGGCTTGATCTCAACCCTGAGATCACGACCTGAGCCCAAATCAAGAGTTGGGCGCTCAACTGACTGAACCATCCAGGCATCCCTCACCTTAACTCTTTTTAATTTTCTTTTATTTATACAAGAAGAAACCTCTAAGAAGAAACAATTTAATTCCAAATATATAAAATAACTGCATGATTATATAGATATATTTCCTATAGATAAATATATCTGATTCTCCTATACTATTGTGATGAGAGAGACAATGAATATGAATTTATTTAGTGTACTATTAAAAACACAGTCTCCATGCACAAGTTAGTTGATGTTTACCAATTGATAATACAGAACTAACCAGGACCATAAATGTTTAAGAATACTAGTTATAATTGGAATTCCATAAATCACATAGTAGCCACTTAACTCTGTAGAATAGTGGCTCTCAAATTAGAGAGGGACTTAAAATTACATGGGTTGATTATTGAAAATTCAGTTTGACCTTTTCACCCCAGATATATTGACTTGTGAAGTTCTGCAGTGCTGTCTAGCAGTCACTATTTTTTTGTTTTCTATTAGAATTTTATTTATTTATTGAAATATAGTTAACACAAGTGTTATATTAGTTTCAGGTGTACAACATAGGAATTTAACAACTGTGTACATTATGCTATGCTTAGTACACATGTAGCTACCATCTCTCACCATACAATGCTGTATCAGTACCAGTTACAGTATCATTGACTATATTCCTTATGCTGTAGCTTTCATCCTGTGACTTATTCTGTAACTGGAAGCCTGTACCTCTTATTCCCCTTCATTTTGCCCGTCCCTCATCCCTTCCCCTATGGCAGCTATCAGTTCTTGGTTTAGGTCCATTTCTGCTTTTGTTTGGTCTTTTGTTTTTTAGATTTTACATTTAGGTGAAATATAGAATTTATCTTTGTCTGACTTACTTCACTTAGCATGATGCCCTTTAGGTCTGTGTTGTCGCAGATGGCAAGATCTCATTCTTTTCTATGACTAAGTAATACTCTATGGTGTGTTTACTATATTTTCATTATCCGTTTATATATCAGCGGACTCTTAGGTTGCTTCTGTATCTTGGCTGTTGTAAATAATACTGTAGTAAACATGGTGCATATATCTTTTCAAATCAGTGTTTCCTTTTTTTTTTCTTTTGGAATTACTGAATTGTACGGTTTTTCTATTTTTAATTTTTTTTTAAGATTTTATTTATTTATTTGACAGAGAGAGAGAGATCACAAGCAGGCAGGGAGGCTGGCAGAGAGAGGAGGAAGCAGGCTCTCCACAGAGCAGAGAGCCCGATGCGGGGCTCGATCCCAGGATGCTCGATCCCAGGACGCTGGTTTTTTTTTTTAAGATTTTAAAGTTTCCAGGGGCGCCTGGGTGGCTCAGTGGGTTGAGCCGCTGCCTTCGGCTCAGGTCATGATCTCAGGGTCCTGGGATCAAGTCCCACGTCGGGCTCTCAGCTCAGCGGGGAGCCTGCTTCCCTTTCCCTCTCTCTCTGCCTGCCTCTCTGCCTGCTTGTGATCTCTCTGTCAAATAAACAAATAAAAGCTTTAAAAAAAAAAAAAAAAGATTTTAAAGTTTCCAAACTTTAACCCACTGAGCCACACAGGCACCCCTATTTTTAATTTTTTGAGGAACCTGCATACCATTTTCAAAGTGGCCACACCAGTTTGCATTCCCACCAGCAGTGCACTAGGGTCCCTTTTTCTTTACACCCTTGCCAACACTTGTTATTTTTTGTCTTGATAGTAACTCTTCTGACCGTTGTAAGGTGATGTTATATCATTGTGGTTTTGATTTGCATTTGCCTGATCATTAGTAATGTTGAGCATCTTTTAATGTGTCTGTTGGCCATCATTATGTCTTATTTGCACAGATGTCTATTCAGGTCCTCTGCCCATTTTTTAAGCATATTGTTTGGATTTTGTTGGTGTTGAATTATATAAATTCTTTATATATTTTTAATATTAATTCCTTATTGAATATGTCATTTGCAAATCTCTACTTCTGTTCAGTAGGTTGCCTTCCTTCTATTTTGTTGATGGCTTCCTTTGCCATGCAAGCTTTTTATTTTGGTGTAGCCCCAAAAGTTTATTTCTGCTTTTGTTTCCCTTTCCTGAGGAGACATATCTAGAAAAATGTTGCTAAGGCCAATGACAAAGAGATTACTGCCTATGTTGTCTTCTAGTCTTACGGTTGCAAGTCTTACATTTAGGTCTTTAATCCATTTTGAGTTTACTTTTTGTGTATGGTGTAAGAAAGTGGTGCAGTTTCATTCTTTTGCATATACCTGTCCAGTTTTCCCAGTACCATTTGTTGAAGAGATTGTCTTTTCCCCATTGCATATTCTTGCCTCCTTCGTCATAGATTAATTGACCATATAGGCACGGGTTTATTTCACTGTGCTCTATTCTGTGTCTGTTTTGGGCCAGTACCATGCTGTTTTGGTTACTGCAGCTTTGTGGTATGTCTTGAAATCTGGGATTGTGGTATCTCCAGCTTTGTTGTTCTTTCTCAAAACTGCTTTGGGTATTGAGGGTCTTTTGTGGTTCCACACAAATTTTAGTATAATTTGTTTAGTTCTGTGAAAAATACTCTTGGTATTTTGATAGGATTGCATTAAATCTGTAGATGGCTTTGGGTAGCATGAACATTTTAACAGTTTGTTCTACCAATCCATGAGCATGGACTATCTTTCCATTTGTCTATGTCATCTTCAGTTTTTTCCATCAGTGTTTTATAGTTTTCAGAGTACAGGTATTTCAGTTACTTGGTTAAGTTTATTCCTAGGTATTTTATTATTTTTGATGTAGGTGTAAATGGGATTGTTTCCCTAATTTCTTCCTGCTACTTCATTATTAGTGTATAGAAATGCAAATTGAGTTTGAGTCCTGCAACCTTACTGAATTCATTTCTCAGTTTTAGTAGATTTTGGGTGGAGTCTTTTCAGGTTTTCTACATATAGTATCCTATCGTCTGCACGTATGATAGTTTTGCTTCTTCCTTACCAATTTGAATGCCTTTTTTTTTTCCGTGTCTGATTGCTGTGGCTGCCATTTCCAGTATTGTGTTGAATAAAAGTGGTGAGAGTGGACATCCTTGTCTTGTTTGGGACCTTAGGGGAAAAGCTGTCCATTTTTTCCTCTTGAGTATGATGTTAGCTGTGAGTTTTTCCTGTGTGGCTTGTATAATGTTGTGGCATGTACTTTCTTTACCTACTTTATTGAGGGTTTTATCATGAATGGATATTGAATTTTGTGCCTATGCCACCTTTGAAAGGAGGCTTGAGCTATAGTGAGCACTCACCAGGGGTATCCCAGTGTGGATTAGGGGCCTGAAACTCATTGAGGTGGTAAGCCAGCTAGGGCACCTGGACTCTGCTTCTGTTTACATTATCAAGGTGGAAGGGGAATGTCAACTGTAGCACTCACCAGTCTCCTGACCCAGAGGGAGTTCTAGCAGCTTTGGCTGGTTCTTTTATTTTCTGTAGCCCTTAAAAAGGCATAGCTTGCTTCTCGCTCTCTCTCTCTCTCTCTCTCTCTCTGTCTCTCTCTGTGCCAGAGGGCAGAGGAATCTGCTCACAGTCTCCCATAATATCTCACCCCACTGTGGTTTGCGGTGGCCAGGGTGGAGCTTCCCTTTGTACCATGTCTCTGTTTCTCTTGCCATTCTCTGTGTGTGGTTGTTGTCATTCAGTCAGGCCTCAGTTCTTCAGGAGTGGTTGCTGTATAAATAGATTCAGATTTGGTTTGTTCCTAGAGGACTTGAGGTCAGAATCTTCTGTGTCACCATCTTGGGCCAGAACCAGCGATCAGTATTTTGAAGAGAACTCCCAACTGATTCTGGGGCAGTGGTCCACATCTCACTTTGTCAAACACTGCTCTAGGTCATCTCCAGTATCTTAGAATGTTCTTGAAAAAGACATTTTGTGTGTGTGGTATATTACTATAGAATGTATTTATTACTGTTTGTTATGATCAAGAGAGGTCTGCTTAATCGTTGGGTAATATTTTTGATACTTACTGAGTTTTAAAAGTTAATGCTCTCAATTCCTGCTAGATTTACCTTTAAAATATTGTCTAGTCTTTTGATGATTCTAATTTTGATAATAATCTGCTTATGACACTTTAAAATTTTTTTAATTTCAATTTTATTTATTTGATAGAGAGCAAGTGAGCATGAGCAGGGGGAAGGGGCAGAGGGAGAGGGAGTAGCATACTCCCTGCTGACCAGGCAGCCTGATGCAGGACTCATTTCTAGGACCCCTGGATTGTGACTTGAGCAGAAGGCAGATGCTTAACTGACTGAGTCACCCAGGTGTCCCTGCTTATACACTTTCTAAAGATTAAAGTTAAGCACATGCTTGTTATTTTAAGATAGTTTAAGTTACAGTAAATAACATTAGATCAGTATAGGATAAGTTTTCCCAAATTTTAGATGTTAAAAATGGTCTTGTCTAGTTTATTAAGGATAGTATAGCCAGTTAAGCTTTCATGATTTGTCTAGAAAATCAAATTTCTTGGGCCAGTAACTTTGGATACTCATGAAGAGACATTTCATCACAACAGAAGTATATAAAACTGAATCATACTTTACTGTGAGGGAGATACATAAGCAATAAAGGCCTAGCCTACTTTGTTAATTTGCTAGCAATTTTCCTTTCAGTATAATAATTTATATAATGGGATAGCTGCCTTGTATTTTTCAGAACCTTTCTAAGATAGCATTTTCTTTAGCCCTGCAGCTTTTAATCTCTTTAAGTCCAGTTGGTACAGAGTAATGTAGGCATTAATATTTCTGATACTTTTGTGATTTCATATTTATTTTTGCAAAGATAATCAAAGTTTCCTTTTTCATTTTACAGCAAATTTAAAATACTGATTTTAAAACATTAAAACTGCATGCATATCTGTGATGCTAGATTTTATCTTGGGGTTTTATTTTTTTTGGTTTTTTTTTAAGATTTTATTTTCAAGTAATCTACACCCAGCATGGTGCTTGAACCTACAACCCCAAGATCAAGAATCACATGCTCTACCAAGTGAGCCAGCCAGGCACCTCTTGAGTGTGTTTTAATGTATGGGTATTTCTCATACAATTTGACTATTTCTTATACAATTTTTAGGACGGATAAAAGTTTTTATGCTGCTTTCCAAGTCATGTTTATCTTTCCAAGTATAATAACTAAATATATAGAATTGTAGTATAAAACTTGGAAGAAGCTCTTATATCCAAATAAATTTTCTCATATTTGGGGAGAGGACACCATATGCTACTTTTTGGTGATTTAAAAATAAATCATTTTACTTTAGGCAATAGATTTAAATATATAAAATAAGCCAGTTTCACTACTCATTTGTTCTAGAAAGACCAGTTATCATACTGTGTATGTGACATTGTTACATCAGTATACCTCCTTCCATCTAAGGTACTTAAAAACCTTCCAAGGGTTTCCTAGTTTTGTGGTCCTTTTTTTTTCCCCCCCTAAGATTTTATTTATTTTAGAGAGAGCATGCATGCATGTGTGCATACATGAGTAGGGAAGGAGCAGAGAGAGAGGGAGAGAAGTAGAGGAGTCCATGCTGAGCTGGAGGGGACGGGGTTGGAATCTCAGGAATCTGAGATTAGGACCTGAGCTGAAATCAAGAGTCAGATGCTTAACAGAGCCACCCAGGCGCCCCCTAGTTTTGTAGTTCTTGATGAATATAAGTATGTGAAAGATTCATTGGGGAGGGAAAAATATTAATAGTTCAGGCTCTGAAATCCAGGTACTTGTGCTATATACTAATCATCTGGTCTTGGCTAAGCTCTGTAACCTTCCCAGGCCCCAGTTTTTCCGTCTGTGAAATGACTACAGTAAGATTTCTTACCTCAGGGTAATCATGAGAATGAAAAGAGATAATATTTACAAAATATTTAGCACAATACTAAGTAGTTCATTTGGTTATGGATATATTTTACAAATGTTGTGTAAGTATTCTTCACATTCTTGAATCATGTTTGGGCCTGTCTTGAATTCCACAGAATAAGAACCAACTTCTGTAGTCTCTCTACATAAAAGAACACTTCAGTTTGTTTCTGTTAGGTATTTTTTTAATTTCACATCTTGCCATTTCCCTTTTCATACTTTCTTCTCATACTCTTTCAGGCCTTTGAACTTGTTTCCCTTGTCAGAAGTTATACATACAATGAAAATAACCATCCTCACCCACGAGAGTGGAACTTAGAGTCCTTTCATTATTTTGTGATACCTTCTTTCAAAACTGCTCCTTCACCTGAACCCTCAATTCCCGTAGCACTTTCTCTTATTTCAAATATATTATCTTTATGGCATGATAATTATTTTACTGCACAGCTGTCTTCCACACTGGTTTTTTTTTTTTTTTTTCCCTTCCCGAGTAAGTGATTATTTCATAATAAAAATGAATAGCTGAGCTGGTTAGAACTTTGTATAAAGTAAAAGCATCCATGCTCTGATCCTTGAAGTGCACAATCAGTGGGACATCTCTTTTGACTTTGTAGAGCAGTTTATGCTTATTTCTTGTTTTTCAAGAGTCTTCAGAAAAAAAATCTCAGTTGAATAAATCCAGCACATTTGGTTGGATAATTAAGATATGAGAAATCATATGCCTACCTTTCCATAAGCCTTCCATTATGAAAAATCAGTAAAGCAAAAATACAGTGATAGAAAACCAGAACTAGAAAAAACCTCCACTTTTCCTTAGTATTCATGTTGTCTGAAATAAAGCAAAATGAACTTTACAGGCATTGATTGATATAGGGAGGGAGGTCAGAAGTTTTGGGGAAAAGCAGGCACAGTAAAACATAGTTCTTGTGCCTTAATCACCTATGTTTACATCTCCTTATTTATTATTTTACTTGGGAAAATTACTTAAATTCCTTTCTACCTTAATTTCCTTACCTATAATATTCTTGGAACAGTGACATGCTAAGCAACCAAATGTCATTCCAAGCAAGGAATAGTAAATAAAAATGTTTTTCAGTAGTCATGAATTACTAATATAAGATATATGAAATTCCATTGATAGTCTTATTTAGATTGCTCTATTTGATGTTTTATTTCAAACTAAAAGGTATCTAAAAGGATTTTTTAGGATCTTTTATGACCTGCAGTCCCACTTACTCTGTTTTTCCCATAAGGTCTTAAAAGATTTCAGCTACAATTTCTCCTTCCACAGTGTTTTTCAGGAACATAACTTTCAGATGAGGAAGTAATGCTGAACCTAACAATAAAAGTAGATGTACAGTGCAAGTAAGTTCACTAACTATGAAAGTAACTGGCTTCTTGTCTTAGGTTTTTGAGTTAGAGTTTGATTTGAATCCTATACTATTGACTCTTCATTTAATAACCAGTATTTATTGGGCATCTTACACACAATGATAAGTTGGGGACACAATGATGAGCAAAACAGACATAACCTGTACCCTCCTGGAGCTAATTAACATCTACTAGCTTTAACCCGGGCAATTTACTTTACCTTTTTGATCCTATAAAATATAGATAATACCTACCTCATAGAATTGTTTGGATTAATTTGAATGAGATAATAATAAAAAAAATGTACTGCATGGTGCTGGGACATGGTGAGTACTGAAATAATTCCTTTGTGTCTTCTATTGCAAATGGACATCAATCAATCAGTTACTGGTATGCAAAGAATACAGTGGAGTATGCATTAAAACTTCCATAATACTCTTGTAATGAATTTTATTCAGAAGAGTTTTTAAAAATGTATAGTTTGGGAAGTTATAAAACTTGCTGCTTATATCTTAAAGTGGAAATACTGATAAGAAATAGGTGGATAAAAAATATTTAAAAATTTTTATCCTGTATAAATGGTGTTTTGCAACTTTTTCTAAAACTTATTAATAATAGCTTAGATTGGTTTCAAATGCTATATGGATATCAGCTCATTTAATATCCTTAACTCTGTGAAGTAGTTGCTACTATTTCTTATACTTTATAAATAAGGAAACCAAGGCAGAGAGATTAAGCACAAATTCTCACACTAAGCAGTGCTTGGATAAGACATTTTTCTTTTACATTCTTTTAAAAAGCTGTCATGGATGCACTGGTAGAAGATGATATCTGCATTCTGAATCATGAAAAAGCACATAGGAGAGACACAGTGACTCCAATCTCAATATATTCAGGAGATGAGTCTGTTGCTTCACATTTTGCCCTTGTCACTGCATATGAAGACATCAAAAAACGACTTAAGGATTCAGAGAAAGAGAACTCATTCTTAAAGAAAAGAATAAGATTTTTGGAAGAAAAGGTAATTACTATCTATTATATTTTATGACTTAAAGAATAATTCAAAATACTTGAAGTTTTAAATATTTTTCTATCCTCTCTTCACTGGTTGTGCTAAGTTTCCAAGGTTAACTCACAGCTAGTTTCAAAACCCAGTACTTCACATATCATGTACATGGGGAATATGTGTAGATTTGGATTTGGAATATATTTTTGGAATATATTTTTCTTGGAATCTTTTTTTCAGATTGCCTTACCTTCATAAATTGTATGTATTTTATTCAGGATTTTAAAATCTGTGCAACAAATGATATGCCAGCAAAGGAAATGAAATGAAATGTAACATCGTTCTGTTTAAAAACATCTTCACCAGCACTGATATCTTCTCTAGCTCAACTGTCTCTTTTGTTCTTGAACACACAGAATAATGCTTTTAACTGATAAAGGTCATCTGTTTACCTTTCTCATGCAGAAACCTGACACTCTTAAATCTTATAGAATATATAAGGTTGATAGCTGATTCCATTATAAATCATCATATCTACTTGGCTTTGGGTACTGGGAAAATCTTTATCACTCATCCTTATATTTTTTGAAGTTTAAAGTTTTAACTTAGTTTTATGTTTCTTCGATTAGATCATTGTATTTGTATTTTATAAACAGCAGCTTCCCCAATGGGGAAGGAAATGGATTCTTAGCTGCCAAGGAAATGAATTATCTTGTTATAAAAACTTTAGGAAGGGACTTGGTAGAGTTTGATTCATCTAGGAGAATTAAGAGAAAGGAGGTCAGTTGTAAAAATCATTATAATTTCTTTATATTCATATACATTGTCTTTAATGGTAATCAAATTTGTGTTTGATTGGGTTGGGTAGAGTGAGAAAAGGTAACATTTTGGAGCTTGTAGTTATGCTTATTTTAAAATTAAGTAGAAAAATGTGATTTGGTATAGCTGACATTGGAAATATTTGTGTACTTTGTGACCAACAATCCTATAATTTCTATTCTGGAATAATGTAGTATTTAATGAACTACCACATTTATTCTTTAAAAAGGTCAAGCATACCTTAACTTGTCATTTTTTCTGATGGTGGAAATGAAATACTACTGCCTTGAAAAACATCTAAGTATTATAAAAGAATAATATACTGTTTTAGAATGATGAGTTAATATGTTATAAAACAAAAAATACTGATTAAGTAAAAGCATAAAATAGAAGACTTTAAAAATGTTTACCTGTACTTTTTTTGCTTTCTTAATCAGTAAGGCTTACTTGTTGGAAGTAAAATGTTTAATTATAGTCCAGGCTTTATCCCTGCATTACAAAGAAAAGTAAAGTGTGGAGCCATCAGAAGACTGGTGGCTTTTTTTGTTTTGTTTATGTTTGTTTCCTGGAATACCTTTGAGCTTTCCCTTCTAATTTTATACCATTAGCTTATAGGAGCTCGATTAGATGAAGAAACAAATTCTGTGGGACGTGAACAAGTAAATAAGGCCTATCATGCATATCGAGAGGTTTGCATTGATAGAGATAATTTGAAAAGCAAATTGGATAAAATGGTAAGTTGGTTTGAAAACAGTTTCTATATATTGCAAATGAGTTTTCTTCTTTAGGAAGTTTAAAATTAGAAATAAGAAAGATACTTAATATTTAGTAAATAAAAAATTGAAAATATACATCCTAAAGGCAAAAATAGGAATTTTTTTTTTTAAGATTTTATTTATTTATTTGACAGACAAAGATCACAAGTAGGCAGAGAGTCAGGCAGAAAGAGAGGGAGGGTGAAGCAGGCTCCCTGCAGAGCAGAGAGCCTGATGCGGGGCTTGATCCCAGGACCCCGGGGTTCATGACCTGAGTGGAAGGCAGAGGCTTTAAGCCACTGAGCCACCAGGCACCCCCAAAATAGGAATTTTTAATGGTGATATTTATAGCTTATTTCTGTACAGAATAAATACATAGTATGTGATGATGTTTAGGAATTAAGTATATCTAACACCACTAACTTATTTTGGAAAATCATGACATGGTAGAATTTGTCAATGTGTTTTTAAGAAAAAAAGCTAGTGACTAGTATTTCCTAAGTTTGAAAAAGAAAAAAGGAAATTAGTGAAAAACTGGGTTCATCATCCCATCTTGCTTTTTTAAAGGCCTAAATCTGTTTTTTTTTTATCTACCTGAAAATTAATGTATATCAACCTATAGATTTTATTGAATATAATTTGGCATTTTCCCTACTTAACTAGAATAAAGACAACTCTGAATCTTTGAAAATGTTGAATGAACAGCTACAATCTAAAGAAGTAGAACTGCTCCAGCTAAGGACAGAGGTGGAGACTCAGCAGGGTATGCCACTTATTTGTTACAAATATTATAATGGAATCAGTATAATTTTCCATTTATGTGTTATATCCATTATCAGTTTTCTATATCTGTATGCTAAGGCCTTATTTTATAATTTTAGGCTTATATTAATTTCTCTGATCTGCTTTCACCAAAATATCAACTCCTTTAACTTTTCCTTAGATATAAGTTGCACTTTTCCTAGAGAATATTTGATGGTTTTTGTTTAGAGCTAGTTTGTGATGAAGTAGATGAAGAAAGGAGTAGAACTCCATCCTTGTCAGAGATCTTGCCTGCTGGTATGTCCTGGATTTTCCTTTCTACTAAACTTTTGCCCACTATTAAGCACACTGTCATGGAGTAGTTACAATTACTTTTTTTTTTTTTTTTTTAATTTAAATTTCTGAAGTTGTTAAAATGTGCAGATGAGATGCTAGAGTAAATAAGTAGTTCTGGAGCATATGGCTATTGGCCTGTTCCCATGAACATTCTGATGAGACAGACTGAAGGGTAGGCCTCTGAGAGAGGCCTTTTGATAGGCATTTGAGATGAGCTCTCTTACAGTAGCTGGTTGGGGCTTTTTAGCCTCTCTATCTCTAGATAGACTAAAGAACTATGTCAAAGGTAAGTCAGTATCCAGTTGTACTGAGTTTCTATAGTAAATGTTTATGAATAAATTGTTTTGATGCCATTTTCTAGGCCTGATGGTCTTACTTTATACTCTGAGGGGACTAGATGGAGTAATTAGAGACATGAGCTTCAGTTTCCTCACTTCATTTAATTTTTATCACTGTCTTAACCTTGACTTAAATATTGTTGACTTGCCAACAGTTTTAGCATGTATTTGATTAGTGTTGTATATTTTAAAGTTTCAGACTGACAAACTTGTACTTTAACCTAAACAGAAATTCAGGGATAGTGGTGATTAATACATTCTGACACAAGATTGGTAGGTTTCTTATTCTCATTAACATAGGTCTTTGAAAGTAATATTACTGTTTTTAAAAACTGTTAGTTGTGCATGTTTTATATTAGTTTTTATATTATCTATGTTTTACTAGTATAACCTTTATGAATCACAACAAATGTAGAAGGCAGAAATAACAATTTTATTGTCTATCCTCTTTTTAGTGATAAGGAATTTAAATCCACCTTCATCAAACTGGGAGGTGGAAAAGTTGAGCTGTGACCTGAAGATCCATGGTTTGGAACAAGAGCTGGAACTGATGAGGAAAGAATGTAATGACCTCAAAATACAGCTACAAAAAGCCAAACAAATGGTACTACAGAATTATTAAATTAAGAAATTCAGTATTCTGTGTATGCTGTCTATAGGATTTATAACTAAGGATTAAATCATAGAGTTAAATATATTATAACTACCTGGAGAATTAAATTCTCTGAAAAATTTACCTTTATCTTCCCTTTTAATCATTTTGTCTAAAATTTGATATACTATATACTTCTAGCATAATCCCAGAATTATAAAATTTTGTTTTAAAGAGCTCATTTTAAAAAAGCTTTACTAGTTTATTAATTTATTGAAGTGTTCCTTTTAAACGCCTTTTCCTTCAGTTTCCTTAAGTCCTTTTTTCTGTAAAGTTTAAAGAGAACTCATTTTAAGTTTATCATTTTAATTTAATAATTTGATTAATATAGACACCACAAGAGACAACTTAGTTTTTAGAACTCTTGAAAAGAAAAAACTCGACAGAGTCTACTAATTTACAAAAGTCTCAGTACTTTTGGGGCAACTTCAATTTTCAGCAAATAGCTGAGATTTTAAGAATTGGGTGGAAAAGTAAAAACAAAAAACCCGGGGCGCCTGGGTGGCTCAGTGGTTAAAGCCTCTGCCTTCGGCTCAGGTCATGATCCCAGGGTCCTGGGATCGAGTCCGCATTCAGGCTCTCTGCTCAGCAGGGAGCCTGCCTCCTCCTCCTCTCTCTCTCTGCCTGCCTCTCTGCCTACTTGTGATCTGTCAAAAAAAAAAAAAAAAAATCCTAAAACAAAACAAAACAAAAAAAAAACCCTGCTGAGCTGCTAAAGTATGGTTAGCTTAAAGTCATCTACAAGTTGCCTCTCAGGTCCTCACCAAGTCTGTTTACTAATACTTTACACTGGGTTCTAACAAAGTTGAACACAAGTTTTTAGATGTCATGACAGTGCTGAAGAGAAAAGAAATGGTAGAAAAAAAGAGGAGTGTAAGAGCAATGTACCAAATGCAAAGTTTTAAAAATAGTTGTTACAAGCAAAGTTCAGTAGTCTAGAGTCAGTCATTATATAGAATGAAGTATTTTAAATAAGTTAACCAGTGAGAATTGTTTCTCAGCTTAACCATTTTTTGCCCATCACAGCACTCTAACCCCATTCTACCCCAGGTTCCTCTTGGGATGCCAATAACTGATAAAGACACTACTTCCCCCATATTGTCTGACTGCCCACCAGGACACTGCCCCTGAATCCCAATTGTCCTTAATGGAACTGACAGTTCTTTATTTATGATGTTGTCTTTATTGAAGGTGACCACCACTTACGGATGAGCCAGGCATTAAGAATAATGTAGCATTCTATCCTGGCCTCGGCCAAATGAATTTCTTCTGAAATGGACAATGAGAACTGATAAAGGGGAAACACTACAGCGATTACTGTCAGTTTCTATTAGGGCAAAATACTTTTTTTCCTGCTTAACATATGAAGTTAATTTCTGCCTCCCTTTGAACCTGTGATTACAGACAATTTCTTCAAATGCTTCCAGCATCCTGTCCCACAAGCTTAGATGCTGTAGCCCCTGAGAAGCTAGCTAGCTGGCTGGCTGGCTTATGTGCTTGCTTTCTTGTTTATATATGTGTTTCTTGATTTTAATTTAAAAAAAATTCCAATCTAATTAAATGCCAGTGTTATATTACTTTTACATGTACAATATAGTTAATCAACAATTCTAACTGCTCATCGTAAGTGTACTCTTAATGTCCTTCACATATTTTACCCATTCCCCCCACCTCCCCTTTGATAGCCATCTATTCATTATTAATAGTTAAGAGTCTGTTTTTAGGTTTTTAGGGTTTTTTTTTTAATTCTGCATATGAGTGAAATCATGATATTGGTCTTTTCTGACTGGCTTACTTTGCTTATTTGTATTATACTCTCTAGATTCATCCACCTTGTTGCAAATGGCAAGATTCCATTCTTTTTTATTGCTGAGTATTAGTCCTGTGTGTGTATGTATGTATACAGACTCATGGTAATTCTATTTTTAACTTTTTGAGGAACTTGCAAACTATTTTCAAAGTGGATTATACCAGTTTGCATTCTCACCGATATGCATGAGGGTTCCTTTTCTTCCTCATCCTTGTCAACACTAGTCTCTTGTGTTTTTTGATGTTAGCCATTCTGACAGGTGTCAGATGATATCTCACTGTAGTTGTGCTTTGCATTTCCCTGATGATGAGTGATGCTGAGCATCTTTTAATGTGTCCGTTGGCCATGTGTATGTCTTCTTTGGACAGATGTCTATTCGGGTCTTTTGCCCATTTTTTAAAAAATAATTTTTATTAACATATACTATTTGCCCCAGGGCTACAGGTCTGTGAATCATCAGGCTTACACGTTTCACAGCACTCACCATAGCACATACCCTGCCCAATGTCCATAACCCACCACCCTATCCCTACCCCCTCAACCCCCAGCAACCCTCAGTTTGTTTTGTGAGATTGAGAGTCTCTTAGGGTTTGTCTCGCTCCTGATCCCATCTTGTTTCATTATTTCCTTCCCTACTCCCCACAACACCCTGCTTTGCCTCTCAAATTCCTCCTATCTCTTCTGCCCATTTTTAATGAGATTATTTTTTAGGTGTTGACTTGTGTTAAGTTCTTCATATGTTTAGAATTCTAACCCTTTACCAGATAAATGCCATTTGCCACTATCTTCTCCCATTCAGTAGGTGTCTTTGAGTTTTGCTGTTTCCTTTGCTGTGCAGAAGATTTTTATGTTGATGTAGTCCCAGCAGTTTGCTTTTGTTTCCCTTTCCTGAGGAGACATATCTAGAAAAATGTTGCTAAGGCCAATGACAAAGAGATTACTGCCTATGTTGTCTTCTAGTCTTACGGTTGCAAGTCTTACATTTAGGTCTTTAATCCATTTTGAGTTTACTTTTTGTGTATGGTGTAAGAAAGTGGTGCAGTTTCATTCTTTTGCATATACCTGTCCAGTTTTCCCAGTACCATTTGTTGAAGAGATTGTCTTTTCCCCATTGCATATTCTTGCCTCCTTCGTCATAGATTAATTGACCATATAGGCACGGGTTTATTTCACTGTGCTCTATTCTGTGTCTGTTTTGGGCCAGTACCATGCTGTTTTGGTTACTGCAGCTTTGTGGTATGTCTTGAAATCTGGGATTGTGGTATCTCCAGCTTTGTTGTTCTTTCTCAAGACTGCTTTGGGTATTGAGGGTCTTTTGTGGTTCCACACAAATTTTAGTATAATTTGTTTAGTTCTGTGAAAAATACTCTTGGTATTTTGATAGGATTGCATTAAATCTGTAGATGGCTTTGGGTAGCATGAACATTTTAACAGTTTGTTCTGCCAATCCATGAGCATGGACTATCTTTCCATTTGTCTATGTCATCTTCAGTTTTTTCCATCAGTGTTTTATAGTTTTCAGAGTACAGGTATTTCAGTTACTTGGTTAAGTTTATTCCTAGGTATTTTATTATTTTTGATGTAGGTGTAAATGGGATTGTTTCCCTAATTTCTTCCTGCTACTTCATTATTAGTGTATAGAAATGCAAACTGAGTTTGAGTCCTGCAACCTTACTGAATTCATTTCTCAGTTTTAGTAGATTTTGGGTGGAGTCTTTTCAGGTTTTCTACATATAGTATCCTATCGTCTGCACGTATGATAGTTTTGCTTCTTCCTTACCAATTTGAATGCCTTTTTTTTTTCCGTGTCTGATTGCTGTGGCTGCCATTTCCAGTATTGTGTTGAATAAAAGTGGTGAGAGTGGACATCCTTGTCTTGTTTGGGACCTTAAGCTGTCCATTTTTTCCTCTTGAGTATGATGTTAGCTGTGAGTTTTTCCTGTGTGGCTTGTATAATGTTGTGGCATGTACTTTCTATACCTACTTTATTGAGGGTTTTATCATGAATGGATATTGAATTTTTCAAATACTTTTTTTGAATCTTTTGCATCTTTTCTCTTGTTCATGTGATGTATCATGATTGATTGATTTGGGAATATGGAACCACTCTTGCATCCCAGCAATAAATTCTACTTGATCATGGTGAATGATTTTTTTAATGTATTGTTGGATTTGGTTTGCTAGTATTTTATTGAGAATTTTTGCAGCCATGTTCTTCAGCAATATTAGCCTGTAGTTCCCTTTTTGTGTAGTATCTTTATCTGGTTTTGGTATCAGGCTAATGCTGGCCTTGTAGAATAAATTTGGAAGCTTTCCTTTCTCTTCTAATTTTTGGAATAGTTTGAGAGGAATAGGTATTAATTCTTCTTTAAATGTTTGGTATAGTTTCCCTGTGAAGCCATCTGGTCCTGGACTTCTGTTCCATGGGAATTTTTTGATTAATTATTCAATTTCATTGCTGGTGATTAGTCTGTTCAAATTTTCTATTTCTTCCTCATTCAGTTTTGGGAGATTATATGTTCGTAGGAATTTCTCCATTTCTTCTAGGTTTCCTAGTTTGTTGGCATATTTCATAATGTTCTCTTACAGTCCTGTGTATTTCTTATATTTTCTCTTACTGCTTTTAAAATTTATCTTTATCACTACTATTTGCCATTTTATGATTTGCTGTGGACATTTGATGGTATCACTGAGTTTCCTAAAACTTTTCATTTTTTTTTTCATTCTTCTGTTCAGTTTGATTTGTTTTCCATTACTCTGTCCTCCAGATCACTCATTGTTTTCTCTGCTTTCTCTAGTCTACTTTTTTATTTCTCTAGTCCACTTTTTTATCTAGTGCATTTCTAATTTCAGTTATTGAGTTACTATTTTTTATCATCTCTATCACTTTTTTGAGGGTTTCACTTAGGTCCTCCACTCTTCTCAACTTCAGTGAGTATCTTTATGACCATTATTTTTAAAAAATTCTACATTAGGCATATTACTTAACTCTGTTTTGTTTAGCTCTCTTTGCTGTGTTCTTACCCTTCTTCCTTTTGGGACATAATCCTCTCTTAATTTTGTCTCTCTGTATTAGGAAAGTCCGCTGTGTCTCCAGCTCTTGAAATAGTGAAATCAAAGAGGTCCTGTACTCTGCAGTACAATGTCCCTTGTTCACTGGAACCTCATGTTTCAGGGGTGTCTTCTGTGTGTGTTGTGTTACCCTACCATTCAGGTTGAGCTGCTTTTGCCTTCAGTCCATTTGTCTGCAGTGGCTCTCTTTGTTGTGAGTGGGCTCTGGTCCCTGTGTTGTTAGTGAGCTAGTTTGGGTTTGCCTAGGGTTTGGCTCAAGGCAGACCAGGCTTTTCCCAGACACAGTTGTACTGAACTTCAGGGTACTTTCCCTGTGTTGTGCCTTCAGAAGCTTTTGTTGGTGAGCTGGCCCTGTAGTCAGACTACATGTCTATTCTCCTACCCACTGCAGTGGCCACAGCTGGACTGGTATGTGTGTGGTTGCTGTCCCCTCTCTCCAGGGCAGAAGTCACTTTGGAGTGGTGCTGGCCCTGTCAGGGCTGCCTATACACTGCCTACAAACCTCTTTGGATGGGCTCTGACCAAAGGCATATTGGAAGGGGCAGGTGCACAGGAAAATGTAGGGGCAGGGCATATGGTGTTAGCAAGGTTTGATGAGGTCTACTGTGAGAGGGGAGCTGGAGCTGCTTTTGAAAACTGCTTTATTGCTGGTGGAGGTGAGTCTACAGAAGATTTGGGGCCGGGGGAAGTGCATGCAGTGCCAGCAAGGTCTATGCTGGTCTGCTGCGGGAGGGTACCTGCTGCTGCCCCAAACTGTGGAGGCTGGTTAGGTTGGAGGGCAGATCTGCAGAAGTATGTAAGGCATGCTATTAGCTACCTATGTGGAAAAGTGTGCTGCACTGGTTCCCACACGTGTCCATGTAAATAGGGTGGTGGCCCAGGGAGGGAAATGGTGCCCACCAGTCCTTTTGTTCTTGGGGAAGTCTCCTAAGGATCCCTGCTCCTCTAGTACGTGCTCTCTCCCATATACTGGAGGCATTTTTCCAAGTGCTGTTTCTTTGCTTTGTTTTCTTGGGGCATTATGCTGTCTTTTTAAGGGCCAGGATTCTGTTTCCTCTCATCCTCCCTTTTCTCCCAGAGCTGAGCCCACCAATTTGTGAAGTCCCAGGTGTTAAGCCCCACTGATCGTGGGAAGTGGGGTAACTAGGCCCCTCTGTGTTTTCAAATCAAATATTATGGGGACTAATTTTCCCTGTGTGTGTTCCCCATACCTGGGGTTCTTGGTGTGAGGGTCTGCTTTTCTCCCTTCCTGGTGCCAGTGGTGTCCCTCCCTCCTGCAGATAGTCCTGTGGTTAGATGTGTTTAGCTCCTGCCTGCAATTCCTGCCTCTTCAATATGGCCTCCTCTTTACTTTTTGCTGTGAATAGTCTGTTCTGCCAGTTCTCTGGGTTATTTACACTGATGTGGATGTTATCTGGTTGGATCTGTGGAACGAGGTGGGCATAGGATCCTCCTACTCTGCCATATTTTTCTTCAAAAAAAAAAAAAAAAAAAAGACCTCTAAAGATTTTATTTATTTGAGAGAGAGTATGAGATGGGGAGGGCAGAGGGAGAAGCAGACTACCAGCTGAACAGGGAGGCCAGTGTGGGGCTCAGTCCCAGGACCCTGATCATGACCTGAGCCGAAGGCAAAGGCTTAACTGACTGAGCCACCCAGGTACCCCTAGATGCTGTTTTTCTTTTTTTTTAAGATGTGATTCCAACAAAGGATCTATACCTTGAAGCTCTGAATTGTAATTGTCAGTAAATAGATTTTCCTTGAAAGGATGATGATAGCTTTTTACATAATGAATATTTTGTTACAGAGTAGAAAAAAGTACCATGGAATTGTAAAAACTTTGGCTTATAATTATGGCATTGCTTATTAACTATAACATTAGGAATATCTTCTTAACCTGTTTTCTGTAAAGTAGACTTAAAAATCTGTTTTTTTCCATAAAGGTTAGATAACATGTAACACTTAGCACAATGCTTAGTATATAGTGTATTCAGTAAATCAGTGTATTTCAAAAAAACCTTATGGTAATCCAGAAACGCAGTACTGTTAAGTGGGTGTGGGTGTTATAGTTCAGTTCTTATTAGTTACTCTTTTCCACTAGATGGTGCTAGGGGATAAATTTGCTTTTAGTATAATTCATCTATCATAAATCCATAAAAACAGACATTTGAGGGCGCCTGGGTGGCTCAGTGGGTTAAGCCGCTGCCTTCGGCTCAGGTCATGATCTCGGGGTCCTGGGATCGAGTCCCGCATCGGGCTCTCTGCTCAGCAGGGAGCCTGCTTCCCTCTCTCTCTCTGCCTGCCTCTCTGTCTACTTGTGATCTCTCTCTGTCAAATAAATAAATAAAATCTTTAAAAAAAAAAAAACAAAAACAGACATTTGAAGGTAGATAAAACTTTAGAAATTTTTCATTTACTGCTGAAATGGCATCTGGAAAGACTAAGAAACAAGAATTTAATACAAGAGGAATTGTTTTTTAAAAAATTTAAGATTTAGTTCTCACTTTCATAGGAATTTCTTTGGCAGGGTGAAGGGGGATTTAAAATTTAAAAATGCTCATAACTAAGATAAGAAATGAACCAGGAAAAGGGAGAATGGAATGCTTAATATAAACTTACCAGAGGTTCCAGGTGATGGAAAATCTTGATGTTGTGAGGTGTATACTTTTAAATTTCGTTCAAAGGTATTGCCGATCAGAGTCCTCTTGGATATGGGAATGAGAAAGAGAGTCAAGGAGAAAAATTTATGTTCACCTTATTAATCTTATATCTACAGTAGGCATATTTACAAATACTTTTGAGGTGGTATTTTCTGTGAAACATTTTATAACATCTTTTAAAGTGTGAAATAGCATCCCTACGTGGACATAATAATGAGAGTTTTTTTGTTTCTTTTATTTTTTTTTACTTAGATTACTGTTTTATATTAATGAGATCAAGTTTCCAGTGTCTGTTCCACTATGGCCCTTTTAAACTTTCCCCCAATATTCCAGTCATTTATATTCAGAAAAGTTGATCCTTTGGGGAAAAAAAAGACACTAGGGCCAAAGAAGTTTAGAAAGCACTGGATCTATAAAATGGAGTTGGTGTGAAGTCTAAGGTACCGGGACACCTGAGTTGCTGAGTTGGCTAAGCCTCTGCCTTTGGCTCAGGTCATGATCCAAGTTGGGCTCCTTGCTCAGCAGGGAGTCTGTTTCTCCTCTGCCTGCTGCTCCCCCTGCTTATGCTCTCTCTCTGACAAATAAGTAAAAATCTTAAAAAAAAAAAGTCTGAGGTACCTAATAATAGCCCAGTGTGCTCTTATATATACCAAAGTTCTGAGAAGTCTTAGAGTGTAGGAACCTGTTTAACTTGAACAGTGTTTCCCAATATTTTATTTTTATTTATTATTATTTTTTAAAGATTTTATTTATTTATTTGACAGAGAGAGATCACAAGTAGGCAGAGAGACAGGCAGGGACGGGGCGGCGGGTGGGCAGGAAGCAGGCTCCCTGCTGAGCAGAGAGCCCAATGCGGGGCTTGATCCCAGGACCCTGAGATCATGACCTGAGCTGAAGGCAGAGGCTTAACCCACTGAGCCACCCAGGTGCCCCATCCCAATATTTTATAATGATGGCCCCTGTATATGTGAAACTTCCACATCACAAGGTACTAGTTGGGAAACAGATCTATACTTTTTAACAATTACAACAACTTTTTTTTTTTTTTTTTTTTTTGTAAACAAATGACAGGATCCATCTCAGGAAGACAATCTGAAGAGCAATGATCTCCAAAGACTGAGCATTTCAAGGTATGAATATTTTTCAACATTCAGAAATAACATACTCTCCTCTGTAGGCCACTTTTTACAGCTTACCTAGATTTCTGTTAGGATTTAACCTTAAAAGTGAATGGATACCATTTGGGTACTGCATGTAATTTCTGATCACAGTGGATTTATAAAAAACATTTAACTGCTCTTCAACAGTTGGTTTGAACCAAAGTAGTAGAAAGGTACATATTGTGAAGCCTTAAACAAAAATTTTGAACATGCGATATTTTAGATAGGGCTTTAAGGAGCTAGCTGTATAGAAAGTATTCTGTAATAAATACTGATTTTGCATGAAGAATTATACATTTCCATATACAGTAATACCACCCTGTCCTTAAGGCAAACTTGGACCACCTTAGTCTTTGGTATAACATGAATTACAAGAGAACTATCCTCTTGGGATAAAAACAAAAGTAGCTGTTAAGAACTCATGTTTAATTTTAACTTTTTTCCCTTATATATCATTTTTATTTAAGTAACATGTACTGTGTTTCACATTATCTTATTTTATATTCCTTCTATATATGGATACTTTAATCCAATGAAAAATAGTGAGTTGACTTCATTGTTGGATCATTTGGCTTCCAAGGTTTACAAATCTAAAGTAAATGATGTGAAATGGCTCCTACCTATCTCTATTGAAAACCCAATTGAGAGAAATGATAAACTAGGGCAAACAATTTGAGGATTGCAGCCAATCTTTTAGATCCAGGGGGTAGGCAAACTTTTTCTATAAAGGACCATCATATTTAGGCCTTGTGAGTCATAACATCTTTCTTGCAACTACTAAACTTTGCCATTTGAACAGTTCTTCCGTTGATGCCCTTAAGTTTCATCTAACTTTATAGCAAGGAAGTTATTCCTTTTTAAACAGTGTGTCTAGGTCAATGTCCATGTAGATTATTTCTGAAAGTTGTAAGATACATTATTTTAGAAAGAAAGGAGTTTTGTGTGAGCAGGGAGAGGCCGAGGGAGAGGGGAAGTAGACTCCCCAGAGAGCCTGGATTCCAGCACAGGGGTTCCGTCTCACCACCATGAGATCATGACCTGAGCTGAAACCAAGAGTTGGATGCTTACCAATTGAGCCACCCAGGTGCCCCATATTTCAAGTTTTCTTATCAAAATTAACTTTTCTTCTGTCAACTGAGCCTCCCCTCATTTTGTTGTATTTATCAGCTTATAAGCCTCTTCAAACCATTTTTGGTAAGAAGCAGGGAACAAAGAAATACGTTAGAATCAGAGTATGTCAAATGAAAGAGCTATGTATATTTTATATTAGAGGAACGTGATAAAGAATGAGACTTCTTCCATTCATGGGAAATTTTATATAATTTGGATCACATCACCTGAGAATAACTCAAAAAGCTGCCCCCCACAACCTCCCTGCAAATGTTTTTTAAGACATCATATAATTAACAAGACGGTAAGGAATCTCCACACCAGGATTTAAGGGGATAAATATACAAGGAGATAAGTCTAGTTTTTGAGGCTGCCAGGCTATGTAATTGTGGCTTCAAAAGTACAGTTATGAATTCTCGAAAGCTTGGTAGTAACTCAGAGTATCAGCTGAGAGAAACAATTTTTAGAAAGATTTGCCCTAAGTTCTTCACTCTAAGAGCTACGTGTCTGCTAAAAGAATTGTATAATTAAAGCGTGTCCTGATGGTTTGCTAGTGCTCAGAGTGTATTTATGGTTTTATACAAGTTGGTTTGCATTTATTTTATGTAAACAATGTGGATTGCAAAACTGATTAGGTTTCCCTTTTCTGGTTAATAACTAGAAAACTAATAACCAGATTTGTAGCTTACCCCTTGGTAAACTTTGTTATCGTGCATTTTAATGTTAGTCTCATTCCTAGCTGCATTTTATCTTGTTTTTCCTTCACCTTACCGCTTGTACCTATGCCCAGTTTATTTATAGTCCTGTGTTGTTTTAATATTTTTAAGTTACCTCATCACTTTTAAGTGGAACAGTTGAAAGTTTACTACATTAGCAAAAAGGTCAATAGGAATGTTTCCACAAAACCTTTAAGTACGAGTTTATGTATTTTTAAGGATTATTTTTTATTTATTTGTAAAACACCCTTTTTGGGAAAACTTTTTTTTTTCATATGTCCTCCATCATATTGCCAGGTGAATGAGGTACTGTATTGTTCCTCATATAGAGTGAACCTTTAGTTACTGGAGGCCTTTTATCTAGTACTTACTGTGTAGAATATCACTTAACAGCAGCCCAGCCAGGAATTTGGCCTATGTCCTGCTCGTGTTCTGTTTGGTTTTAGCTTTATAGGTTGTTGTGCTCAGTGCTTAAACATATGTAGGTATGGAGTAAACTTATATGGTAAATTTCTTAAAAATGTAAATCTTTAGGAAATATGGATTAGGTTAGTGTTTTTCAAATGGTGCTGTGCTCCCTTAGTGGTCATGAAACTTGGTATGTTGAGAGAAGTATTTTAAATATTGAATAAAATAGAAGAACATACCAGTGTGTATTACACATAATGAGGGGGGTTAAGTATGGTTTCTCATAAGTTACTCTTTGGGTTGCAGTGTAAAATGATTCGTTGCTGTGCCTCACATTAAAATAGGTCTAAAAGATACTTGGTTTTGGGGAATCACAGTTGTCAAAATACACACTTCTAAATCTTTAGCTCTTGGGTAAGATATCTCGTACTTTGATTTTAGAATTTCTGGGGAATGTAATTGTGTAGTAAATTTGCAGAAGCTAAAGAAAAACAAATAGGTGAAGTAAAAAATTGGATTTTTCTTAGACAAGGAATACTAATTTCAGTATTGAAGAGTTGAATAGTTTCGATTAAGAAAACTGGGCTTTTACACAATTTGACTTCATAAGCAGGACACGAAACCTGCTCATTCACCTCTCAAGGAAGAGGTATGTTACATTTAAAATTTAGAGGATTGAAATTTGTGGTTAAGAAGGTTTTGTTGGCAGCCAGCATATTGGAGGTGCTTGGTAAATGTGTGATGAAGATGATGGTAATAATCATATGAAAAATGTAACCCCAGCAGGGCAGCAGGCAGTCCTTAGACTGGATAATTAAAAGATGGCTTTGATCAGCAACATGTTAGAATATGGAGTAATCTCCTGAACCTGTTTCCTCACAGGGAAACTGTGGTTATACCCAGCTTGTCAAACTGGTGCAAGAACATGGTTGAGCATTTATTACGTTAGGCATTTTTGTAGGGTTCTCATTTGGGGTGCTTTTTAGTGTTGCATCTCAGTGCTCAAGTAGTTTTATAATTTCTTATACACATTTGCACCTGTGTCACTTAAAGCAAAACTTAGCTAAATTCACACTCCTGCTTGGTTGGGGACGGGTACAGAGCCAGCCTATTCAATCTCAAAAATATCTAGATAAGTGAAGGTTAGTTGTAACCCCGCTAAAGATTTGTGGATAATTTGCCTTTTCCAATCTCACTTAAGGTAATGATTTAAATACTTTGTTCAAATAAATTAATTTTGTGAAAGTACTCTGAAGACTGTAGCACTTTCTAGTGTAAAGAGACTGTTATTACTTTATTATCCACAAGGGGGAGAGCTTATACTTAGTAATTTGTTGGTTTGGTTTTTAGCTGTAGTTTTTAATTCAGGTGACATTAAGGGCAAAAGAAAAAGACTTAGATGTATGTTGAACTTAGTGACCTAGTTTTTGGTTTAACAGTCTTCATTAAATTGAATTGGAAAATGTGCATTAGACACTGCTTTAACACTTCTAATTGTTTCTTTTACTTTACATGCTTAGCTATTTTGAATGATTAAATGTGTTTGATATTCTGGGACCCAAACATGGTCTTGGATATTTGCTTTTGTTTTCTCAAAGTTAGGTACTGATTTGTCATCTCATGCCAATAACTAAACAGTATTTTTAAACTGTATTATTCATATCGTCACAGTCTGCATGAATTAGCAAGTTTAAGTGCTGTATATGTGTTACGCAATGTGAGTAACTCTTTGGAAAGCATACTGAATACCCACAATTGCAACAAGGAACAAACCACTCTTCACACTTAAGACGGGTTCCTATGTGAAACATTCATTGTAACATACATCTCAGATGTTTACTGGTGAAATGGGGGTGGTTAACTAATTTTTGTTAAGTAATTATTTAACACTTATCAAAAACCTGCAAAAAGCCCTGTGATTTTTAATAGACTCCTGTTTGACAAATGACATTGACAAATGACATTTACAATAGACTAAAACATGTAGATTTTTCCCAAAAGCAGTATAAAGTTTATTCTGCTTCTAGTGAAAGAATTGTAGTCTTAGTGGAATAGAAATACCTTGACAAAAAACGTATATAACCTTTCATTCAAAACAATTTTTTTTTTTTTTAAAGATTTTATTTGACAGAGATCACAAGTAGGCAGAGAGGCAGGCTGGGTGGGGGGGGGGGAGCAGGCTCGCCAATGAACAGAGAGCCCGATGTGGGGCTCGATCCCAGGACCCTGGGATCATGACCTGAGTCTAAGGCAGAGGTTTTAACACACTGAGCCACCCAGGTGCCCCAGAACAATGATTTTTGGGTAGCTCTGTTGCACTGTAATTCAAACAGGATATTAGATTTAGGTATCAAGAGTATTATACCTTGGTTTATTTAAAGGTTTTTGTTTATAGCTAGATAAAAATTGATGTATTTTCTAACTTGTTCTACTTATTAAATTTACACCAGTATCTTTAAATTTACACCAGTATCTTTAAGAGGCAGTAATGGTCATTTGAATGCTATGAGAGCAATTGTTTTTATACTTAACATTTTACATATCCTTGTATAGCAAAGTAGGTATATTGAAGATCTCAGTTTATTTAGTTGGCAATTAAAAACCAAAAAAAATCATGAATATCCATGTTTAATGGAAGAATGAGACTTTACAAATTAGGTGTAAAATAATTTATAACTTCTCAGATAATTGAGGCAAAATACTTTTAATTATGAAAATGAGAGGCATTTATGAAGTTTTAAATTTGTTTCATATAATCCTCTCTCTGGCTTCTTTTTCCCTTACCAGGAAATCATCTGGCTCTTCTTGTCTTGTGCTGTCATGTCACATTGGTTTAGACCAACCATATGAGACAGCCCAGTCAAACATAAAAGAATGAAATGCATGAAACCTAAATTTTAATGTGGATTTGGGTATACATTCAGCAGTTGATACATTTCAATTCACAATGTCAAAACCAAATAAGGGTTAAATACAAATTAAAACTCTATACATGAATAAACGTCACTTTATTTTTGATCCGATTTGTAAATGAAGACCATACCCCTTGAAGTAGTGTCACAGCACAGCACATTATAGGCTATAATTAATAAGAAATTTGGTTGTAATACTACTTTTGTAATACCTTTGTTTAATATAGTTCAGTTAATGGCCAGAATTGTGAATAAGATCTTTTTACTTATTAATGCCCATATTTCTGTTACTTAATGAGGAAGTTTTGTTTATCTTAAAACTAATTGGAGCAGAAATGCAGATAATGCTCATTTCTATATTAAAGTCAGTACTTTCTGTCCATAAAGAAAGTTATATAACCAGTAACTTTAAAAAAAAAAATCTATTTCAGTGATAATATGCAAAATGCATACTGGGAACTGAAGAGAGAAATGTCTAATTTACATTTGGTGACTCAAGTACAAGCTGAACTACTAAGAAAACTGAAAACCCCAACTACAATCAAGAAAGGCAAGTTAATGTTTGCTGGAAACCCTATTAGAAGAGCAGCTGGCTATTGTTTCTTATCAAAATCTCATCAGATGATTTTGATAAGCCAAAGTATATATAGTATGTTCACAGCCTACCTATTCTCTGCTTTGGCTTCATTCTCATACTGGTCAACTTCACACATAAAGGTGTTGCTGATGTGTTTTTTCTTCGTACTGTATTCTTTTCCCCTTGTGGCTTTTTTTCTCAGCCAAGTGTTGCTTATGTGTATAAGCCTGAGGTGTTAAGTTTGCTCTAGTTGACCTTTTACCACAACTCCTTCTTATATTTAAAAAAAAAAAGAAAAAAAAGACACCAAGACACCGAAAGGTATTTTTCATTCCAGTGTTACAGAATATATCAAAGACCTAGCTCTTTAAATTGTTTTGAAGAAAATTACTTCGATGCATTTATTGGGTTCATTTGGTAAACTTAATTTTTCTTTCCATAAAAGGATAGATTGTTTAGAATGGAGACCAGGTGTTATCCCCTTATCCCTTTCAATGAAATGAAAATTTTCACTGATTTGCTTTTCATATGTAACTGTTTGGCTGACTAAACTTTCTGAGTTTTGGGCTAATATAGTACTATTTTGCCAAAGCTATTTTTATACCTCAATCAGTGCATTTGCACTTTTTATTACATAATAGGTATATTTCTGAAAAGTTGTAAATTTGAATGCCCTAAGTTTATTTTAAAAGGAATGAGATGTGACTTTTTTTATAAAGAATATTCACTACCACCTAATTTAAAATTATATGCACCTCGTATTGCTGCTAAAGAGGGCACAAGAGAATTTTGTTTTATAAATCTCCTCAGCAGTGTTTACTAGTAGGGAAAAAGGAAAACTAAAGTCAAAACTCCTTTCAGTTTCGTGAGTTATTTATGAACCAGGAAAACTAATAGAGTGCTCTGGCAGGCTCCAACTTAATTTATGGTTCATTTTGCCCTTGAGTTTTCCAGTGGCCAGGGTTACATATGAGGCCAAGGTATGTTGATGGGGAAGTTCCTCCTTTTAAAAGGAACATAGAATAATCTTGTAGGGAGTTTTCAGTGAGGCTTTTTATGTAATAATTTCCAAAGAATAATGTAGGAGGAATACTCTTTCCATATTTAATAATAACTCATTTGTGTGTCCCTTCTGAGCTGATTAAGGATGTCTTTTGGTATATTGAACCATAAATTTTCTAGCATACAACAACAGTGGCAGGCTCAAGGCCACCACTCCTAACTGCAGCACTCAGTGCTTCGGGGAGTAGAGACAGACTAAATCACCTTTTTTCTAATCTACAGATCACCCTTGTCCAGAAGTTGAGCACCTTTAACTTCTCCTATCCCTCTTCCCAAGAAAAAAAGGCAATAAGCTTATAATGTGGTTCAGTTTTCTATAAAATTACAGATTCAAGTCTTTGTTCTAATTCCTAGCATTTTGCCACAGTTGGTTAAATTGGAAGGGGCAGAGAAGCTCATACTACCATTATGTTGGCTATCACTAAATAACAGCTTTAAAGCAGTTTGTTTTCTAAGCCATTATGTGTGTACTAAACATTTTTTCCCTTCACCTGTTACTGTAACCACAGCAGAAATATGTGTTTATTTAAGAAACAGATTATTATGTATTCAAACTTTTATCCATAAAAGACTTTGGATCAATTCACAATGTAATTATTTCTGAAAAAATTTATTTTATTTTTTTTTTAAAGATTTTATTTATTTATTTGACAGACAGAGAGGCAGGCAGAGAGAGAGGAGGAAGCAGGCTCCCTGCCGAGCAGAGGGCCGGACGCGGGGCTCGATCCCAGGACCCTGGGACCATGACCTGAGCCGAAGGCAGAGGCTTTAACCCACTGAGCCACCCAGGCGCCCCTGAAAAAATTTACTTTTGAAGTACCTATGGAAAAAAGATTTGAATAAGCAAAGGATATTATATTTAACAAAACATTACTTTAGAATAGCTTAGTTTCCACTGACACGTAGTCTGCAAACATTTTCTAGCCACATTATGAGCCAAGAAGGGGATCCTTTCTGTATTTTAACTCTGGCTTCTAACTTCTTTAACTATGGAATTCTTCATCTTCATTAATTATTCTGTGATATAGGCAGGACAAGATTACTATGTCCATTTTGCAGATAAGAGAAGTGACACCTGGACACAAATGACTTAACCTATCTAAAAGTCAAAATGCCAGTAAATAGTGATCCAGAATTAGAACTCAGATAATTTTTCATCAGTCTTCAAGTCACAGTGCCCCAGTGGTCACGCAAACTTAGAAATGTTAATTTTATTTCCAGTTCTACATTTAACGAAATTAATGAAGTGTTATGTGTTTTATGATCACAAATGCCTTGACAACTGACATTTAGCCTGTGCTTTCTTTTTAGCCTGTGCCCCAGTAGGATGCACGGAAGACCTTGGGAAAGACAGCACAAAACTGCACTTGGCGAATTTTACTGCAACATACAAAAGACATTCCCCTCTCTCACCGAATGGCAAAAGTGTTTGCCATACCACATCTTCCCCTTTACCAGGAGATATAAAGGTTTTATCAGAGAAAGCAATTCTCCAATCATGGACAGATAATGAGCGATCCATTCTTCATGATGGTCCTAACTTTCAGGAACACAGCTCTTATGGCAGAAATTCTCTGGAAGATAATTCTTGGGTATTCCCAAGCCCTCCTAAATCAAGTGAGACAGCATTTGGGGAAACTAAAAATAAAACTTTGCCTTTACCCACTTTGCCACCACTGCATTACTCGGATCAACATAATCAAAACTGTCTTTTTAAGAATTAATTCTGAAGAGATTAATGATTTGGTCATGAGGTTACTGTATCTCCCTCAGTGGCACTCTCAAGAAGTTATTTAACAAACTGAAACCAGATTTCGATTAAACTTTGCAGAGTTCTTCGGTATATATGTTTGTACATACTGTTCCACATTATGTAGTTGATTTCCCAGTATGAAAGAGCACCGTCCAACTCTACGTTCCGGCTAAGAATCAGACATATGCTGCTTACTAATAAATAAACTTAAGGTGTTTTAAAGAGACAATTTTACCTTTGATAGTAATTGTAAATAACAGCCTCACATAAAGAATGGAATTAAAATTTCTTGGACATGGTTTTATAAAGCATGTGAAATACGTAAATATCCATTCGTAAAAATAAGAGGCCATTAATATGAGACAAATTATAAGTTGCTTTAAGTTGCAAAAAAGAGCAAATGGCAAAAGAGTAAGTCATGTTTCTGTTGACCTTCTACTGAATAAAGACAAAAAGTGTTATGGTTAAATAATAGCATCTCTTATAGGTTATTCCATCTCCGTATGCTATTGTGTTTTCAAAGTTTAAGACTTTAAATCACAGTGTTAAGACTTGAAATAACCTGATCCTTGAAGCCAACTTTGTCCTCAAATCCTAACTGAAAAGTGAAAATGTGTGTGAACTATTATAATTCTATAGTTTTCAATGAGAAATAGAAAGAGCACCACAAAGGTTTTAGTCTAAATCTGTGCCATCAGTGGTCCATAATGAAAATCTAAGTATGTAACTGGATAAAGTCATTTTCATCAGGGTCTGTACCTGCTAGTTATGTAGAGCAATTTATAAATTGTTAGTTTATTGGAAATGTAACATTTTACTCATTGAGATAGTGATATTTCCTTAACCAAATTAGGAACTGTAATTCTATAAACCAAATTCTGTGCTGTATTGATATAGTACAATCATGAAATGTCCCCAGACTTTTTGATTCTAAGTGGCCTATCATTTATAAACAAGCATATAACAAGGATGGTTTCACACAGAAATCTATCTAAATTCTTACAGGGTGGTGGAATTAACATATTAGTAATATAATGTATTAGTTGGCTTATACATCTTTTGCCTGAGATAAAGTGTTTCACGTAGGAGGCCTTTATCCTTTTTGATAGTTTCAAATATCTTGAACTCAAAAGAGTATCTCAGATCTCTAATATATTAACTGAATAGCATACATACACAAACAATGTTCACCGTTCATCAGATATTTTTGTCTTTCTATTATCTTACTCACTTATTCAGGCTTGTCTGTGATTAATGGAATTGGTGTCAGATGCTGGAATTTATTCTGACCAATGAACACAGCTGACTCCAGGGAGTACAATCTCCTGCCAAGTAATAGAACAAAACCCAATATGCATAAAACAAATACAAGACTCCAGGCTTTAGCTAAAGGAAGCAACTACCTGTGTAATAACAAAGCAGCAGAAACTATTTCTCATGTGGCTGCGTAGACTATATATTCTATCTAATCTCTAATGTAGCTTACTGGTTTGTCTTTTTTTAAACCAAGGTTGGAAACTTTCCTTTGTAAAGAAGTAGTATGAGATAATGGCTTGATTAATGTTTTGAACAATGCCAAGAAATTGTTTAATTAAAATAAATTATTTTTGTTTGAAATTGAAGCGAATGTGAAATACTATCCTTGCCTTTATATTCCAAGGTCAGGTACTAATTGTTAGTTGTTCATTTGATTCATGTAACAGGCATTTGTCTTGTTAAATCATTTCTTTTAAGCAGAAAAAAATGTTCTTCCATATGAACAAGAGGGTGGCTATCCAACAGGTATGCTAAAAATCAGTGGTTGTATGTTCTTTACAGTGTAAAGTGCTAAATAAATGATGTGTAGGACTCTGATAAAGATTAACCAAAAACTTTTAACCAGCCACAAATTTAAAAATGTATGCTTTATGATCATCTCCGTTGTACGTAAGATTCAAAGAGAAATGGGAATGGCCCATCATTTGATAATCTATTTGAGATGGAAAAAAAAAATTTAAAGATTTACCTGAGGCAGGGTAGGGGAGAGAGAGAAAATCTCAAGCAGACTCCCCACTGAGCACCAAGCCCAACCGGGGGCTGGATCCCAGGACCCTGAGATCATGACCTGAGCTGAAATCCAAGAGGCGGATGCTTAACCAACTGAGCCAGCCAGGTGCCCCCGAGATGGAAAATTCTATGTTGATTTCTTTCATACTGCTTGAAATTTGCTCCAAAGGGCTTCCCTTGGAAATATCTTTAATCTTTAGCTTTTTATAGCCCAGTTCCCATTTATATAACAGAATGAAGAGAAGACAGGTAACAACAAAAAGCCACTCACTCCTTCCTCTTGATCTCCTATTAGTGAAAATAAAATCTGCATCTTCTTTAAAAGGAAATGGAGATTCTGCCCAGATGGAACCTAATTCCTAAGCAGAGCAGGGACACACCTATGGGAAACATCAGAAACCAAGTAAGTAGGGGAAAATTCAGACTTAAAGACCTGAGACCTAATCTTGGAAAAACCATAATGATCTGATCCAGAGAGGCTACATGAACAAGGTGGATCTTTAGGGGAAGAAAATCTGTGCACTAGTTCTTCACAGAAATAGCTTCAGCCAGAGGTATGAATGAGCAAGCCAGACAACAACTGAGGCAGCTGTTTTAGAGTAGACAGTGTGGTGGCTAGGCAGGATATCCTGAAAGCAGTGATAAAGGGTTTAGTTTCTGGTAGAGGAATGAACATACTTACATACTACTATTCTAGTACCTGTGGAGAAAGTGACATCTACAGAAAATAAATTTTCCACATAAAATTTAGCTCCTCTGATTGTCATCCAAATTATAAATTAGCCACAGATTATATATTTCACTAGCTTTTTAAATTTACTGCCTTTTCTTCATTTGCACCATTAAAAGGTCCTGTACGCTAAGAAATGTAATAGGTACTGAAAGGCCAACAGAAGAATATAGGCTTGATGACGCCTATGGTATGTGGTCTCTAGGTTTCTACATTTGCTTTGCTTTTGTCTGCTCTAGTAATCTTCCTTTTGATCTGTGGGCTAGGAAAATGTGGTTTCTTTGGTTTTCAAGTAAGAGTAAAATAGTTCTTTGAGTGGTTCACTTGAGTAAAGTATGGAACTTGAGCATCACACTGGTTCCTTAGCATCCTATCTGCTTTAAACTAAGTCCTTTAAAAAAAGAATAATCTCAGGTCTATTTTATGGAATAGGGGTCAAAATTAAATCTTGTCCTAGTATGTAGTAATTTCTATTTGTGATTTTAATGAGATATATATGTAGACAGATAGAAACTGGTTGCCGTGGCTATAGTGGAGAATTAACAGCTCATGGAAGAAAAGAAAAGCAAGTTTTGATATAAAAAACTGGAACCAAATTATTGTACTCGGACAATTTTTTACATTAGCTCCTGAAATCATTAAAATATTTTCAGTAACCAAATGAACAGGTCAAGGAACATAATAATTCATTTTAGGAAACTTTCCATCAAACATAAAATTAATTCATCTATTTATCTGTTTCCAAATAATCCTTTACTACTACTAACAACCATTAAAGAGCATTTACCACATCTGAGGCACTGTCCTAAACACTCTACTTACTTGCAATAATCCGCACAATAGCAAAATTATTTCCATGGTGACATACCTAGTAAGTAACAGAACCAAGAAGGATTCTGGTTCATCACTATTCTGCTATACTGCCTTATTAACACCTCTGACGGCTGTCCATCCCTACTTTGGTTACTTCTGATCCCTATGATTACCCCTTAGTCTATACACTGGACAAAAGGAATATAAGGTCTATATATATAGAACCCTAAATCTCAGTATCTCTGTTACAGAACTGTAATTGTGGAAGATTTACCAAAAAATCCATGATGCCCAGGCAGACCATATCCCATTTCACTATTTACTACTCCTACCACATTTGACAAACTTGACTTTAAAATTTAAAAAAAAAAAAACCTTTATTTCAGATAAAATTAGTATTTCCGTAATTTAGGATAAAGCAAACACTTCCTTGAGTCCATTATTTTAGGTGATAATGATTTCCGTGAGTATCAGAGCTTCTGAGTATCTGAACATTTGCCTATATGCTTGTGGGAAGCTTCTGTAGCCTTTTCTTGGTAGGAATTCCAGTTTTTCTGAATTCTTCCCTTTCCTTCAGGTATTCCATTTTGCATTCTTCATAAAAGGCTGGATCATTATAACTACAAGAAGGAAATGAAAATCTTTTAAAAAAGTGAAACTTCACGAGTTTTTAATATAAGCTTGGTTTAATAATATTCAGACATTTCACCAGGTACAATCTTTAAAAGTAGATTTTAAGAAATGGTCATAAACTTACTGTAAACATTAGGCTATCAACCTGCTTAAGAGGGCAAGGGGGATGACCCAGTGGTTTGTTTTTGAATGGCAGGATAGAGCGATGAGAAGCACAGTGCCTATCCTCAGGGAGCGCATGGTGTTCTGGAACAGGAAGGAAAGGCTGCACCACAAGGAAGGATGCAAAGTGCTGTGCCGGAGGTATGGCCCAGTGCACCATGGGAACCTGGGAGAGAAGTGGGGAAAGGAGAGGTGGCAAGAAGTGCAGGAGTTGCACTTTAACGGACAAGAGAAGTCCAGACTGAGGCACACTGGAAAGGCACAAAGATGAGGAAAAACGACGAAGAACTGCAAATAACTACCATTATAGCAGATTATGCACGTAAGAGAAAGGGCCTGGAATAAAACTAGACAGGGCAGGAGCCACATCATGAAGGCCACTGTATGCCATACCCAGAAGTTGAAATCTATCCTGAAGGCAATGGGACACTATTAACAGAAAACTCGAAGATCAATTTTATGTTGTAGGTGAGTCAGGCCACATGCTACAGGCCAAAACGGAGAAGCAGGGTTTGGTGCAGGATGCCCAGTAATAAGTAAACTACCACAATGATCCAGAAAAGAATGATGAGGGCCTAAGCTAATGAGAAGTTGGGATGAAAAGGACAAAATCGATCTGGGGGAGATGTGGGTAATAAAATCAATAGGAAATAACCATTTAGAGTTAAGAGACAGGAGTCTAAATTCTAGACACATGATGCAGGAGGAGGACAAGGAGGGGAGTTCAGTTTGGGACCCAAAGAGAGCAGAAAAATGTCATGACCTATAGGAAGTTAACTGAATCCATGGGTGTAAACTGAGCTTTCACAGACCTAAGCATGAGGAGAGAACCGGGAACCCATTTTAAGGAATCGGTTAAGGAAGAAAAGGCTGAGAAGAAATGAGATGTTGGAGGAACAGGAAAGAGTGTAAGGGAAGCCAGATAGAAGGGAATTTTAAGGAATTTCTGGAGGTCAAGTATTCCTTCAAAGGAAGGAATGAAAAGCAATTCACTGCATTTGGCTACCAGGAACCCATTAGAAACTTGAGAAGCAGCAGTTCCAGTGGAAGGGGGCAGAAGCGAGACTGCTGTTTACTAAGGAATGAGTGAAAATGAGACAGAGATAAAAGAGAACAAGTATTCATATTTCAAGATGTCACTATGAAAAGATGAGAGGGCAGTGGTTAACTTCATTTCACAGTAAAGCAGAGCACTTTCTTATCCCAAAATGAAGAAATAGACTATTGAGACTTAAGGTCAAGTAGTAAAATCCTTAACTCCATTTACTTTCAGCAAATGTCACAACCCTCTTTGTTTCATTTACTGTTTCTCTCCTAAACAGAAGCAGCCTCCTCCAACCCTTCCCAGCCCCTTCCCCAGAACAGACTAGAAGTTCTTCCTCCTTATTTCCAGGGGGTAAAAGATGGAAGGATATTTAAATGATTAACATTCAGATAACAAAAACAAGTACAATTTTTAAAAAGAGCCACCATTTACTGACTACCTATGTGCCAGGCACTGTTGTAATGAGTTTATGTATAGTCCCCCACGATCACTCCATGAGGAATAATTTTCCCATCTTCTATGAGGAACTTGCCTGAGGCTGCATGGCTAGCTAAGCTCTGGCTGGTCCAGAAGGTAAGCCCCGGCTGCCCTCTCCCCAGCTGGCACTCCTGCCCCTCTGCTCTAATAATGCCCATCTGAGAGGGATGGATAATATGGCAAACTAAGAACAAGTTATTATGATGGCTAAAACTGAGGTGTAAAATCCTTTAATATACAACAGAATTTAAATTCAGTCACAAAGAAGTTTAACAGGTTCGTTTATTCATTACACATCTCTTGGGAGCATGAGGGAATAGAAATGGAAGAAAAACTAGTCACAGAAGGAACTCTAACTCTCTGGTGAAATGCTTAGTGCAGGTCCATAAGTAAGGGTGTTTCCTCATCCATAAATGTAGAGATTAACTTCTCAAGTCTTCTAATTACAGAATTCTAAAATAAGTTTGTAAATTTAAATGTATATGTACATTAGTTGTTCTCAAAAACAAAAACAAAAACAAATATTTGATTCAGATAATCACTTTTTATAGAATTCCCTAAGGAAGCATCAAACCATGCGGACCTATGTTTCAAGGGCTAGAGAAGTATAGAAGGAAATAACGGTTAACCAAAAAGACCTCACAACTGTCAGTTAACAATACTAAAGTATTCTGGAATATCATCAATAATGTAGACAATAAAATGTGTGGGGAGATACAACAGAAAGCACCTAGGGTGACTGGGTGGCTCAGTCAGGTGAGTGTCTGACTCTTGCTTTTGGCTCAGGTCATGATCTCAGGGTTGTGAGATCAAGCCCACATCAGGCTCTGAGCTCAGCATGGAGTCAGCTTGACATTCTTTCCCTCTCTGCCCGTACCCTGGTACTGCTCTCTCAAAAAAAATAAAGTCTTTGAAAAAATGAAAGCACTTGCATTCCAAGAATTTTGCGAATTTTTACTTTAATATTCAACTAAATGTCAGTGAACATGATATTTAAGAATTATTTTAAAATTGATTAACTTCAAAAATCTAAATTTACCTTTGTATCCTTCATTTGATTTATTACAACTTTCCCAGGAGTTAAAAATTATATTAATCCCCAAATCACAAGGCTGGCAAGTCATCTAATTCAGTACCTTTTCATTAGAAGAGACAAATATAAGCCCATCTATAATATATTCTACAGCTCAACCTGTTCATGAAAAGGAATTTGCTGTCATATGAAAAATCCTGCATTTTTGTTTGCTTGACCTCATATTTTTAATCAGATATAATGTTGACCCATGTAACTTGATAAGACCTTTCATAAATAAATAAATGTTGCTTAATATTTAACAAACTGAAGTCTCAGATTGAGCTAACAGTATCAAGGATCTGATGGGGCGAAATACAAAATCTATTACATGTAATGAGTTAAATAACAGTCTTACCTGCTACATGTATTAAAAACACAGAAAAGCACCAACAATGTGGTGACTACTTACTAAGCAGTTAGGCATTCTTTCAATGCAGAATTTTCTTTCCGGCATTTTACTACCATAAGGATTCCAGAGTCCTTGCAACATTTGGTAAAATCTGAAAAAGTTTGGAAAGAAAAAAAAACGACTTGCAGTTACATCAAAATTTTTAAAGATTCCTTAGAGAAAGAGAAAGAGAGAAAGAGCGTGGGGGGAGGGGGAAAGGGAGAGAGGGTCCCAAGTAGATTCCATACTGAGTACAGAGCCTAACACGGGGCTCAATCCTATGACCCTGAACTGAGATCATGACCTGTACTGAAACCAAGAATCAGATGGACACTCAACCAGCTTAGTAGGCACTCCTACTAATTTTTAACAGCTCTAAAATACTCACCACTTAACATCTATTACTTAGATTATGCTTGGCACATAGTATACACTCCAGAGAAGACATGCACACGAATAAAAGGCAGAACAGGATGAGTGCCATTAACTTTGCAGAAATAAGGGATGGACTCCGAAAGCGGGGGGGGGGGGGGGGGGGGGGAGGGGGGGGGGGGCCGGGGGAGGGACGGGGGGGGGGGGGGGGGGGGGGGGGGGGGGGGGGGGGGAGGCCTCTGAGGAGGCCTCATAGACACAGAAGGGATGTGGAGAATAAGGAAGATTCCTAATACAGAAGAGGGGTATCCTTTACAAGAAATGAGTGAAAGGGTAAAAGGGGAGTTGTTTGCAAATACGGGCCTCTGGCTTCTAGTCTCTGCAGCTCACCTGATGGCATCACGGCACCTGCTTTAAGCCAACCCTGCCAAAGGGCCTTCCTATCTGATAATAGGGTTCCCACTCCATTCCCAGGTCAACTCTTAGATGTCCCTGGAAACAGTTTTCTGTCAAATTTCCAGTCTAGTAGTTTGTCTTTTAAATTGTACTGATCCCTTGGTATCCTGCCTTCTCAACACTCCCAACTCAAAGAAGCCTGGCGCTCTAATCCAGTCTGCTTTGGAAAGTCAGACTGGGTCCTCCGTTATTCTTCCCACAGGACAGTGTGCTTTGCTGCAGCTACTCTCCCGACTATTCTGGTCCTTCCTCTTGTCCACTGGCTGCTGTAGTTTCAGCTCTGCCATCTCTAGTCTGCTCTAAGTAACGAACCATTTCCATGTCAGACTTCAATTATCACCCTCGCATAGAAGCTATAGGTAAAACACAGTGTCTTCTGAGTATCTTTTATAATTCCTTTAATGCAAAATTATCAAGATTTCCCTCTTTTCTTGAGCTATTACCCTTCTAGTTACTAGAGGATATAATTTATAATGATCTTAAAGCAAGCAGGTAATTCAGGGGTCTCCCTGATGACACAGAATATGTTAACCAAAAGTTTTAAACCTAAGCAAACTGGAAATGACTGGGATCTATTAAATGCATTAAAAAAAACTCAGGAGACGGGCTGTGCTGGGACAAGAGCCCCACAGTACAGACATCTGTGTCTGCCTGAAATGTCACAGCATACTCTGATGGAGAAGCGGCAGAACAGGAACAAGGCTGAGAGATGAAGGCAATGACTTTAAATCAAACAGTTTAATGTGTGTGATCACATGAAAGTGGGGGACATGCAGTAACACTCCACGTCATAGACACCTAGGATTCTCTTCCTTCAGCTGCTTGTTCTCCAGCACGGCAGTCCCACCGCTGCTCCCCGACCCCTGAACTCACTCAGCTATCCTTTTCTACTTCAACTACAAATATTCTGTTCCATTCTGTGCACATGAGTTGAGCTCCTGAGCCAAATCAGACCAAGGAAATTTCCTTTGTGCCCTCTAAGGACTCCCTCCAACTCAAAAAGGCAGAACAGACTTATAATCAGATCATCATTATCAGGGGAGATCCTGAGGGGCGGCTATATGGCTATAGAAGTCCATTAATTTTGACTCTGGAATGTCACTAGTATTACTACATGTGAATTTCTCTACTTAAATGATATTAAAATCTGCTTTTCGACAAGCAACGGTTATGATGCTAAGTAAGAATTAAGACCTAGGGACCCGGTTTGTGGGATGCCTGGATGGCTCAGTCGGTTGAGCGTCTGTCTTCAGCTAAGGTCATGATCTTGGGGTCCTGGGATGGAGCCCCATATTGGGCTTCCTGCTCAGTGAGGGAGTCTGCTTCTCCTGTTCCCTCCACCCCTCCCCCCAACTTGTGCTCATGCTCTCTCTCAAATAAATAAATAAACAAAATCTTAAAAGAAAAAGACCTAGGAAATCCTAAAAGGGAGTATGTACATAAAGTTAACCTGGAAGTGACTGAATCTGGCTAAGGGCTTCTGTAAGGGAACTGCCGTATTCCATAGTGGTGATGAGCTATGGGCTGATTGCTCTGCATCACATCTCACTAGATCTATAGCAGACCAGTCCATGCTCAGATAGTGTCTAGAAGAAAGATCATTAGCATCACGAATTTGCCTAAGGAAAATATGCGAGGTAATCAAAACCGTCCTTTCCTGGAAAACACCAACACGATGGCTATTATCAAAAGTCCACTTTCCAAATTTAATAAACCCAATACTTTTACATTTGACAGATTCACAACAGAATGGTTACACATTATATTATTTTCACATCTGTTTTCCCTATTATGAATAAAAATATTCCCAGTAGGGAACCGATGCAAGCATCCCTGTGTTCTGACCACAATAAAGGCACAGTCTGTATATTTTCACACTTGTCCAAATCTCTTGGAATAACCGTGACTGGCCTAAAGCCTCAAGCTGTTTGTAAGGTTTTTGTCACTTGTTTAGCTACAAGATTTTAATGAGGATCTTGCTTTCATACCACATTAACAAACATTCATATAATAATGATGTCGCTAATACTGCCAACTAATTTCTAAAATGGTATTCTAAGATATTCATAGAAATTCTTTGTCTTTCAATGTTATTTTAAAGCTTATATGCCTATATATAATTTAAATTCATTACCATTGAAGATTATAAAAAGAAAATTTCATGCACTTAAGTATATCTTAAGGAAATACAAATGAATATCAATAAACAGTAAGAACAGAGAGCTTAAAAAGTTATTTCAAATTAAAAAAACATATTTAGAGGTAACATTCAAGACTTTTTTCTTTAAAATGTCAAGAACATGGTACCTGTTCTTTTCAAACTATTCCATAAAATAGAAGAGGAAAAGAAAACTTCTAAAATCATTGTACAAGACCAGTATCACCCTGATATAAAGCCAGTAAAGACACTACAAAAAAGGAAGACTATAGGCCAATGTCTCCGATGAACATGGATGCCTAAATCCTCAACAAAATCTAAGAAAACGGATTTCAACAATACATTTAAAAATTCACAATAGTGGGATTTACTCCAGGGATACAAGAGTGGTTCATTAGTCACAAATCAATCAATGTAATACATTACATTAACAAGACAAGGGGATTAAAAACCATTTGATCATCTCAACAGTCACAGAGAAAGCATCTGACAAAATGCAAGAGCAAAGTAGGTTCCAAGGGAACATTCTTCAACATAATAAAGGTCATATATGAAAAGCCCACAGCTAATATCATACTCAATGGTAAAAAACCGAGAGCCTTTCCTAAAAATCAGGGACAAGACAAAGATGTCCACTCTCACTGCTTTTATTCATCACAGTATTTTAAGTCCTAGCTGTAGCTATTAGACAAGAAAAAGAAGTAAGAGGCATCCATACTAGTAAGGAAGAAATAAAACTGTCATTATTTGCAGATGGCATGGTATCACATGCAGAAGACCCTAAATACTCTACCTAAGAACTATTAGAAATGATAAATGGATTCAGTAAACTTGCAAGATACAAAACAAATACACAGAAATTGGCTGTGTTTCTATCCACTGATAATGATGTAACAGAAAGAGAAATTAAAACAATTCCACTTAAAATTGCACCAAAAGGAATAATGTAGAAATAAACTTAACCAAGGAGGTAAAAGACCTCTACCCTGAAAGCTATAAAACACTGATGAAAGAAAGTGAAGACAACACAAACAAATAGAAAGATATTCCAAGCTCATGGACTGGAAGAACAACATTGTTAAAATGCCCATCCTACACAAAGAGACCTATAGATTCAACACAATTCCTACCAAAATACCAACAGCAGTTTTTACAGAACTAGAGCAAATACTCCTAAAATAGATTTGAAACCACAAAAGAACCTGAACAGCCAAAGCAATCTTGAGAACGAAGAACAAAGCTAGATCACAATCCCAGATTTCAAGATATAGGATAAAGCTGTAATAATCAAAACAGTATGGTACTGGCACAAAAACAGACAAAAAGATCAATTAAACAGAATAGAAAACCAAGAAATAAACCCACACTTTTATGGGCAGTTAATCTCTGACAAAAGCGTTAAGAATACACAATGGGGAAGACAGACTCTTCAACAAATGGTGCTGGGAAAACTAGACAGCTACATGCAAAAGAATGGAACTGGACACTGTCTTATACAACACACAAAAATTAACTCAAAATGGATTAAAGATCTAAATGTGAGACCTGAAACCATAAAACTACATAAAACTCCTGGAAGAAAACATTAAGCAGTAATCTCTTTGATGTAAGCCCTGGAACACTTTTTTTTTTTTTTAAAGATAAGTCTTCTGAGGCAAGGGAAACAAAAGCAAAAATAAGTTACTGGGACTATATCAAAATAAAAAACTTTTGCACAGCAAAGGAAACCATCAACAGAATGAAAAGGCAACCTACTGAATGGGAGAAGATATTTGCAAAAATTTGATATAAAAAAATTAAAAAGCTTGAGAGGGATACTCAGATTTATTATCTATATTTGTTAGAACATATTTTAAATGGGAATTAAGATGTGATTCTGACAAAGCATTTAGTAGGTAACACTTGGGATATAGGTGACTTCTACTTATGTAAAACCAAAGGGCAATAACACATTAATACTGGGTAGGTTCTAAAACAGTTCTTGGAGATTTTCTGGGGGAAGACTGCAAAGTAGGAAGACTCTTAAGCTCACCTTGTCCCACAATACAACTAGATAGCATTCACATCGGTATAAATAACCCAGAAAATGATCCCAAGACTGGTAACAAACCCCACCTTGAAATGCAGAGAAGAGGCCACCTCAAAGAGGGTAAGATAGGTGAAACATAGTGGGGAGGGATGTCAGGTGTGCGGAGAAGAAAGAGAAACTGACTCTCACACTGGAGAGCCCACATGGGAAAGAGAAATTCCCATAACATTTGACTTTGAACACCAAAGGGGTCAAATTTCATGAGTTCTTACAATCAGCAGAGCTTTACACTGGCAACACTAAGCATCAGTTGGTTCAAGTTCTGGGAAAGCTGGGAGGGTAAGAGGAAACTGAGTCCCTATCCTTAAAGAGACAGCACAACCAAGACACAGCATGGAGGCAATGTGTGAAAAATGTCTGGGGCATAAAGAAGGGAGAGTTAGTTTAGTCATCTCAGGGCTTGTCCTGGAGGGACAAGGATCACTGGGGGACTCCTCCAGGGACAAAGGAGCTGGCAAGCACCATTTTGCTCCCCTGTGCCCTAGCATACACACACAGCTACCTGCAGGAACCAGCCTGACACCAACATTTGCCACCTAACTTGCTAACAGTTTGCCATCCCCGCACATGCAAATGCTGCTAACACTGCACCACCCATGACAGTGAGCTTCTACAGCGCTGCCTGCTCCAATACACTCTTGGCCAGAGCCCATCCAAAGCAGAACCACAGCCTGGCAGTGTACAACAGCCGTGACAGGGACAGCACCACTCTAAAGTGACTCCTGTCCTGGAGAGAAGAGAAGATAACCACACACACTAGTCCCAAATGCAACTCCAGCAGTGGCATGGGGGCAGACAGAAGTCTGACTGCAGGTTGTACCCACCAACAAAGGCTTCTCAGGGGACAACACAGGGAAAAGTGTCCTGCAGTCTGGTGCTACTCCACCCCTAGACTGAAGCAACTCAAGCCCAAAGTGGCCCGTGACTGGTCCACCAACACCACAGGAAGCAAACACTGCCCACAACAGGCAGAGAGCCACTGGAAAGAGCTGGATGGGAGGAAGAAAGGCCAAACCACGTTACCGGGTGAAGGCAACACACACAGAAGACAGCCCTGAAGTATCAAGTTCTGGTGAACATGGGACACTGACTACAGGGTACTCCAGGACCTCTTCTTCATTGGGCCACTACTTTCAAGAGCTGGAAACATAGCTAACTTTCCAGACACACAAAAACGGATATGGAGGGGCGTCTGGGTGGCTCAGTCATTAAGCATCTGCCTTTGGCTCAGGTCATGATCCCAGGGCCCTGGCATAGAGCCCCACAACAGACTCCCTACTCAAAGGAAAGCCTACTTCTCACTCTCCCACCTCCCCCCCTTGCTTGTGTTCACTCTCTCACTGTCTCTATCAAATAAATAAAATCTTTAAAAAAAAAAAAAAAAAACAGATATGGAGTTAGACAAATTGAAGACAGAGGAAACTGTCTTGTATGAAAGAACAGAACAAAATCATAGCAAGATACCTAAGCAAAATGGAGAAAAGTAGTAGGCCTGATAGAGAACTTAAAGCAATAAATCAGGGGTGCCTGGGTGGCTCAGTGGTTAAGCATTTGCCTTCAGCTCAGGTCATGATCCCAGGGTCCTGGTCCGCAACAGGTTCCCTGCTCCACAGGAAGTCTGCTTCTCCCTCTCCCACTCCCGCTGCTTGTGTTCCCTCTCTCACGGTATCTCTGTCAAATAAATAAATAAAAATCTTTTTAAAAGATTGAAAAAAATAATAAAGCAACAAATCACAGGGCACCTGGGTGGCTCAGTTGGTTAAATGTTTGCCTTTGGCTCAGGTCATGATCCCAGGGTCCTGGGATCAAGTCTCACTCGGGCTCTCTGCTCAGCAGGGCACCTACTTCTCCCTCTCCCTCTGCCTATCACTCCCCCTGCTGTGCTCTTTCTCTCTCTCTTTCCTTGTCAAATAAATAAAAGCTTAAAAAAATAAAGTAATAAATCATAAAGATAAACTCACTGGACAGTGAGACCCTTAACCAAGAGACAGAAAACATAAAAAAGAAAAACTCATAGATGAAGAACTCAATGAATTAAATAAAAAATACACCAAATGGAATAAATAGTGGAGTAGAGGAAGCAAAAGAACAAATCAGTGACCTAGAAGACAGAGCAATGGAAAGTAATCAAGCTGGGTAGGCGAGAGACAAAAAAAAAACAAAAAAACAAAAAAACAAAAAACCAACCCCAAAACCCAGAATAAAAATAGACTTAGGGAACTCAAACATAATAATATCTATCTTATAGAGATACCAGAAGGGTAAGAGAAAGAGGAGGCAAATATATACTTGAAGAAATAATAGCTGGAAACATCTCAAATCTGGGAAATCAAGATCGAGGAGGCACAGAATGCTCCAAACAGAATCAACAGGCCTACCTCAAGAAGCAACAAAAATCTCAAATAAACAACTTAACCCTACACCTCAAGGAACCAAACCAGTAGAAGGAAAGATATGATAAAGATCAGAGCACAAACAAATGAAATAGAAACTTAAAAAACAACAGAACAGATCAATGAACCCAGTCACTGGTTCTTTGAAAAGATTGACAAAATTGATAAACTTTTACCCAGATTCATTAAAACGAAAGAGAGAGAGAGAGAGAGAAGACTCAAACAAAATCAGAAGTGGAAAGAAGAAAAATAACAAAGGAATACAAATACTTATGAGAATATTATGAAAAATTATATGACAACAACTGGAAAACCTAGAAAAAAATAGAGAAATTCCTAGAAACATGTAAACTACCAAACCTGAACCAGGGAGAAATAGAAAATGTCAACAGACTACCAGCAGTGAAACTGAATCAGTAATCAAAATCCCAATAAACAAAAATCCATGACCGTCTAGCTTGACAGGCGAATTCTACCAAACATTTAAAGAGTTAATACCTATTCTTCTCAAACTATTTAAAAAAATACAAGAGGGAGGAAACCTTCCAAATTAATTCTATGAGTCCAGAATTACACTGATACCAAAACCAGATAAAGACATTACAAAAAGAAGGGAACTATAGAGCAATACTGCTGATGAACATAGATGGAAAAATGCTTAACAAAATATTAGCAAACCAAATCCAACAATACATTTAAAAAATCATTCACCACGATCAAGTGGGATTTATTCACAGGATGAATAAATTTATTCACAGGTGGTTCTATATTCTCAAGTCAATCAATGTGATACATCACATTATCAACAGGAGAAAGAATTAAAACTACATGATCGCCTCAATAGACGCAAAAAGCACTTGATGAAGTGCAATATTCATTCGTAATAAAAACCCTCAACAAAGTAGAGTTAGAGAGAACATACCTTAATATTATAAAGGCCATCTATGAAAAACCTACAGCTACTATCTTATTCAATAGTGAAAAATTGAGAGCTTTTTCCCTCACCACTTTTACTCAACAAGTATTGAAGTCCTACCTGCAGCAATCAGACAAGAAAAAGGAATAGAAGAATTGGTAAGGAAGAAGTAAAACTTTTACTCTTTGCAGATGACATGATACTGTATGTAAAAAATCCTAAATACTCCACCAAAAACCTACTAGAACTGGTATCTGAATTCACACAGGTCACAGGACACAAAATCAATATACAGAAATCTGTTGCATTTCTATACACTAATAATCAAGCCGTAGAAAGAAAAGTCAGGAAAACAATCTCATTCACAACTGCACCAAAAATAAGAAAATTCCTAGGAACAGACTTATGCAAGGCAGTGAAAGCCGTGTACTCTGAAAACTATAAAAAGCTGAGATGAAAGAAACTGAAGAAGACAGAAACAAATGGAAAGACCTTCCATGCTATAGACTGGATGAACTGGATGAACAAATATTGTTAAAATGTCCATACCACTTAATGCCATCTATAGATTTAATGCAATCCCTATCAAAATACCAACAGCATTTTTCACAGAACTAGAGCCAACAAATTCTAAAATTTGTATGGAGCCACAAAAGACCTCGAACAGCCAAAGAAATTTTGAAAAAGAAAAAACTGGAGGTATCACAATGCCAGAGTTTCAATTTATACTACAAAGCTGTAGTAATCAAAACAGTATGGTACTGGCACAAAAACAAACATATAGACCAATGGAATAAAACAGAAAGCCAAGAAATAAGCCTACACTTATATGGTCAATTAATGTTTGACAAAGCAGGAAAGAATATACAATGGAAAAAAGAGAGTCTCTTTAACAAATGGTGTTGGGAAAACTGGACAGCAACGTGCAAAAGAATGAAATAGAACCACCTTCTCACACCATACACATAAACTCAAAATAGATTAAAGACCTAGATGTGCGACCCGAAACCATAAAAATCCTAGAAGACAGCACAGGCATTAATTTCTCTGACAGTGGTTTTAGCTACGTTTTTCTAGATATGTCTCCCTGAGGCAAGGGAAATAAAACCAAAAATAAACTACTGAGACTACATCAAAATAAAAAGCTTCTGCATAGAAAAGGAAATAATCAACATAACTAAAAAACAACTTACTGAATGGGAGAGGATATATGCAAATGATATATCCAATAAGGGTTTAGTATCCAAAATATATAAAGAATTTCTACAACTTAGCACCAACAGAACCCAAAGAATTCAATTAAAAATGGACAAAAGACATGAACAGACATTTCTCCAAAGACATACAGACGGCCAACAGACACATGAAAGGATGCTCAACATCACTCATCATTGGGAAAATGCAAATCAAACCTATAATGACATATAATGACATATCATCTGACACCTGTCAGATGCTAAAATGAAAAACAAAAGAAACAAGTGTTGGTGAGGATGTGGACAAAAAGGAACCCTAGTGCACTTCTGGTGGGAATGCCAACTGCTGCAACCTCTATGGAAAACAGTATCAAAGTTCGTCAGAAAATTAAAAAATAGAAAAAACAGTATGATCCATTAACTGCACTACTGGGTGTTTACCCAAAAACTACACAAACACTAATTCAAAGGCATACATGCATCCCTATGTTTACGGCAGCATTATTTACAACAGCCAAATTATGGAACAGCCCAAGTGTCCATGGAGAGATGAATGGAAAAAGAAGATAGGGGGTGTACGTAGGTACGTATACACACACACACGCGCACGCGCACGAATATTATTCAGCCATGAAAAAGAATGAAATCTGGCCATTTACCACGACACAGATTATTATGCTAAGCAAAATAAGTTAGAGAAAAAAAAAATTCCATACGATTTCACTCACATGCAGAATTTAAGAAACAAAACAAATGAACAAAGGTAAAATGAGACAAACCAAAAAGCAGACTCTTAACTATAGAGAACAAACAGATGACTATCAGAGGGGAGGTGGGTAGGGGGATGGTTGAAATAGGGGAAGGCATTAGGAGTACACTTACCTTGACAAGCACTGAGTAATATACAGAATTGCTGCAATTCTGTATTGTACACCTGAAATCAATATAATACTGTATGTTATCTATATTGGAATTGAAATTTTAAAAATTATAATTAAAAATAAAATATGCATAAAATTTAAAAAATAAGTAAATAAGTAAAATGGTTCCTTTACAAAAAGATTTTATTTATTTATTTTTAGAAATAAATTTTAGAAAGATTGTGTCAGCCAGGGGTGGGAGAGAGAGAATCTCAAGCAGACTCCACACAAAGTGCAGAGCCCGACATAGGGCTCGATCCCACCACCCTCTGAGATCATGACTTGAGCCGAAATCAAGAGTCTGATTTTAGGTGGCTGTTTTGTTGGCCTGTTTTCCTATTTTCCCATGTAACTTCATAATTCCTTTAAAGGTATTTAAAGGTGTTAATAATAGCAATAAGAACAAAATAATAACGGCAACTAAAATACGGTGGGTGTTTATTATGTACCAGATACTATACTGAGTACGTTTATTCACTTGAATTTTGTAAAAGCACTATCAGATAAGCACTATTATTATCTTCATTTACCAGATGTCACATTTAGGTTATGTTACATTTCTAAGACCACAGAGCCTGGCACAGACTAGCCTAGCAACAGGCCTTTCCTCATTCTGCAAAGAATACTTGTAACTACTACTGAATCCCACTTACTCCTTCCACAATAAGAACACACACAAAAGTCTCCACATCTAGCTGCAATTTCCATGGTCACAGAGGAAACTAAACCCAGGCCGGTTAGCTCACAGGAGGTCGCAACTGAGAAGTGGGGAGTGAGCGGGGGTGGCTCAGCACACCCCTATCAACACCACAGGAAAAAATAAGCTGTAGGCTTGTTGCTCAATTTTATGCTACTTAGCAGCAATCATCTGAAATAAGTAACATCAGGTCCCTCACTCTCTGGTCCCATCCTGTTTTCTAGAATTCCTATAAAATATATTTAAATACTTAAAATAAGTATTTTATGCACTAGAAAGTGGCTTCTCCAAATGGTATACAATGAAACACTGAATTCTGTGTGTCAGATTTTAAGTGCTACCAGCACTTGAAAGGTACACATTAGCATAGGCTAGTGCTGCTGAACGAAACACCCACCCAGCCCATCTTTTTTTAAAGAGACTGCTGCTAAGAGATGCTTGAAGTCTCCCCAAATCACAGTATCCATTGTCATTAACAATAGCAGAGGTGGAGGACGTAGACAGTGATAAAGCAGGAGAAATATAAGTGAATGAGTCTGGTTCATGCTGTACATTTTTCTTACATATTCCCTCTCTGCTCCCACTGCCTCCCAAGTTGAAAGAGCTGTCCATTAACAGCACTGATCAAAGCAGCTAACAGAGCAGCACAGCTCTGAACATGGAGGCTTCCAGGCTTCCTTGCCATTCTCCTGGTGGGTGCTCCGCCCTCCCCCACCCCTCACGAGAAGCATCATCACACAAAAGTAGAATCAATGCTTTTAATAATGTAAGTAATGCAAACAATAAACTAACCCGCCGTACTTTTTCCCTCTTGCAAGAGGTTTTACAGTCCCTTGTGGGCATGAGTATGAGCCACCACTGACCATTTACCACAATTCCCAGAGGGTCCAGGGGAAGGACGAGCTGCCTTGTTCCGGACTTCTGGGACAGTAATGGTGAGAGTGGGAAGGACTTCACAGGTCATTTAATCTAAACTCTTACTCAGTTCGGCAGGTCCTTGTTAACCATCTCTCTGTTTAAACACTGTGACAAAAACTCCTTATCTCCCATGGTAGCCAGTTCCTGTGTGTGTGTGTCGCATGTGTGCTGTGTGTTGGGGGAGGATCTATGGGATAGGAAAAAAAAAAGCACAGTACATCTAATGCTGCCTCCTCCTCAAATATTACAGGAAATAACATCCTTCTTGCTCCCTTTTCCTGGTTCAGAGGCAGTGTGAACGTGGCTCTCTCCTCCCTAACTGGATATGCTTTCTAGAGTACTAACAAAACCTGGGCACCCCCCTCATAATCTTCTCGTTTGTCAAATTTATTTATGTATTTAACACCTTGTTTTGCTGCCAAAAGGATCTAAAAGAGGTTGGCATCTCCCTTACAAAACACTGACGTAAGTTTTGCAAATTCAAACACAGCAGGCAATTAAAATATGAAAATGATTATGGCTAGGCATTTCTTAACAAAAATGAATATATAAATACATAGATATCAAAAAATCCTTTGGAGGGAATCATTAAGAGAATGACTCATCACTAGCCATTCCTCATTCTACTTTTCCTGAGCTGAAACAAAAAAGGTTTTACCTAAGTAAAAAATAGCCTTTGGCACCATTGAAAAACACTTAATCAGCATTCTTTTACTCTGTCACATCAACAACGAAAGGAGTAAAATACTATACCATGAAATACTATGCAGCCACTAAAAAAAAAAAAAGTACATTAACAGGAAACGATCCCTAGGACTCCAACTGAAAATCGAGGCGCAGAGCAGTACAGTGGAGCATGTTACCATTTCTGCTTAGAATACGCCTCCATCAGAAAGGATGAATACCCAACTTTTGTATCAACATGGATGGGACTGGAGGAGATTATGCTGAGTGAAATAAGTCAAGCAGAGAGAGTCAATTATCATATGGTTTCATCTGTGAAGCATAAGGAATAACATGGAGGACATTAGGAGAAGGAAAGGAAAAGTGAATTGGGGAAATCGGAGGGGGAGATGAAGCACGAGATATTTCTGAGATTTACTCAAACAAACTGAGGGTTTTGGAGGGGAGGAGGTGGGGGGATGCTTGAGCTTGATGGTGGGTATTAAAGAGGGGCACGTACTGCATGGAGCACTGGGTGTGGTGCATAAACAATGAATCTTGGAACACTGAAAAAATAAAATAAAATTTAAAAAATAATACATTCAGGTTTGTGTATGTGTGCATATCTGTGTACCTATACAGACAGATGTTTATACAAACTCCAAAGGGCTGGAGAAGAACAAGGAAGAAAACTGGTAATTGTGGTTGCCTCAGAGAAGAAAAACTGGGGCTCTGGGGGGCCAAGAAATAAAGAGACACGTTTGTACTGTGTCTGGGTAGTAGACACATGTGTCAACCTTCCAAAATGTAATTTTAAAAAAAGCAAGCGAGCAAGCCATAGCTCTGCGTGGAGGGGAGAGTGGAGTCCGGTTCAGACTTTGATGAACAGAGTGAAAAAATCCACTGCAGTTTCCTTCTTAAGCAAGTGCTTTTCCCTGAATGCTGCGCAGCAACGACTGGGTGGGGAACCCCTCTATATCTCACTAAGAACACCCCACCCCGTTCATCACACTCTAGGGATATTTCTGCACATATGGCTTCTTTTCATTAAATGCTAATTGTTCTCAAATACAAATTTGGACATTCCTTTTCACAAAATACACAGCTACATAGATCCTACTATTCCCATTATACCAATGCCAAGCGAAAAGCACTATTCCAAGGTAAAATGACACTATCAAAAGTCACACTATTGGCTTTCTTGTAATTTAACACGGTCACACCAACTGCCAAAACGGAAGAAATCTGACAATAACATGCGCTACCTTATTCATAAAGAGGTCCAAACTCTCAGTTTTAAAAAGAAAAAAAAAAAAAAAAGAATAAAAGACATGCTATGCTAAATTTAATTAGACATTTACTAAGTGTAGTGTCCCTAGTTAACAAGGCAAATCGATCCTTTCAGTTCTGGCTGCAGTTTATTTAAAGACTTTACAATTTTACTACTTAAGAGCAAGTCCTATGGAGGTGTTATCTCACCATTTATATTTTCACAACACTTATGATATTGCTATCACACTCTTAAAATAAATGAAAAGCCCATGCCACATTTCAGACCAATGTAATGCTACAGACTCTATTTTTATTTCTAGAAATAAACATTAAAATAATTCGGTATTGCTCACTTTATTCTTGCAACGTTGAACATTAAAAAAAAAAGTAAAACAAAGATTTTTTTTTTTTAAGTCTCAGGTATACTTGAAAAGCAGAAGTCAATCACTTGGCTTTAAAATTAGGCACTAGAGAAACACAACATTATAAAATTCTCACAACAATAGCATTTTGTGACAAAATTATTATGCTTTTAATTTTCTATTAAATTGTGATTTATTAGCTTGCTACTTTAAAGATTAGTTTGTGTACAGAACGAATTTAGTGGTGCATTTAATGAGACAAGAAGGTAGAATGATGAACACGAAAAGATTATTTCACATTGTAGAGCATGAGCTATTTGATAATTCTAACATAGTACAAAAGACAGCTTCTCTCTAGATTGATCACGGTTCAGTTAACATCACTGAATATCTAATACCTCCAACTCAATTAATTCTCACCTGATTAAGATCAGACTGATATTCAAACTAAATCATCTCTCCAGTCAAGTAGAAATCAATATTTCTGATTTTACTTTTAAATTACAATAGAAAATAAAATGCACGCATCTTCAATATGCCAAGAGTAGCTTTTCTATTCTGGTCTACCACGGCATGGATAACACAGTTGATTAAAGAATTATTCTAATTTGAGCACCGATATGTAGCAGAATCTAATTTGAACACAGAGATGGAATAAAGTAATTAAATATATCTTATACAGGGCAAATAGAAAATTGACATAAAGTAAACTTGACTTCTTTAAAACAAACCTCACTATTTATCAGCTCAAGTAGTTAGGAACACGGTCTTATTAAAGATTGATTACTCTGACAGAAGAGTCTTATTTCAGACACAGATATATACAAGATGGAAAGACATGGTTCTTTTTAGATCATACTCTTCCTACCATTGTGACCTCCAAAAAGCATGCACCTACCTAAAAACGACCAAGCAGGACTTTTCTAGAAAAAAGACATACGGACTCATTTTTGCTAAGCAGGATAAAAAAAAAAAAAAAAAAAAAAAAAAAAATCATTTTTGCAAAAAAAAAAAAAAAAAAAAAAAAAAAAAAAAAAAATCCAGTGAATCCTAAAATAACAAAATACTTACATATTTGGAACTCTTACTACTTGAAGAGGACTCAAAATAGATTTTCCTACTCTTTATTCTTTAATGCCACTTCAAATTTAAGACGGAACAGAAGAGTAAAGCCAAATTATTTGTTGGATTGGCTGAATACGAAGTATTGCTTTGCTTGTTGGCAAACTCAAAATTTAGATGAAAAGGACAGAAAATTCTCAAATTTTAAACAATACACTGAAGAAAGTAAAATCACAGCTAAATGTACTACTAGAATTGAAAACAATAATACAATTTGGAGAGTACTTACTGTGTGCCAAACATTGTGCATTACATACATTTACTATATATTATGTATATATAATATAAAATAATTCTATGATGTACTTTAAAAATATGAGGATATAATTTATATAAAATATATATTTCATATACATTATTCTCAAACCTCACAAAATAGGTTTATTACTGTGCACTAAATAACTCCTGGTGCTACCTACCTTAGATGTACCTTTTCTGGTGTCTTAGACATATCAATCCATAGAAAAGAATATGAGGAACAAAAAATTATGCAAACTAGTCTGGAAATAAAGATTCCCCAAACCATACCCTATGAGAAACAGCCACAGAAGTTAGTTATATATGATAGTTAAGGGCATAAAAGTTTAGATTTTATGTTAAGATAGGGTACTCTCCAAAGGCTTGTAGAATCTGGTGCTGGGCTGCCTGGACAACTTGCAGGCACACAAGCAACTTGGAATTTGGGCCACTTGTATGTTATACAGAAAGGGACAGTTTTTGCGTTCATGAAAGACTATTTTTATTGAATCACACAGACATTTCAGTTTGATTTTCTTAACTAATGACTGAAGCACATTATTTTTGGAGAAATATTTTGTGTGTGTGTATGTGTGTGTATGTGTATTTCTCCAAATACATAAAGTAACAGTGCAAGCAGACTGTAATGAACCAGTGCACATGTCCCCTTGTTTAAAGGAACAGCGGTTACTTCGTTCCAGATACCCTCTTTGCCTTACAGGAATGGAAACACATCATTACCAGATCTGAGGATTTATACTGCTTTTTTAAGCTGGAGTTTTTGTTTTATGTAAAATATCACAATTTTAAATAGTTTAGCTAACTTTGTTTTCTAAGCCAATGCACAGAGGAAAAACAAAATATGTCCACATCAAGGGCCTTGGTTGGAAAGCTGATGGTCTGTGCCATTGACCTCAAAGGCTTTCTAGAACACTTCACCTCCAGAGTAATTATGCACATGTGGTTATCCATTCAAAAACTGGGAGGAGACAAGATGGCAGGGAAGTAAGAGGAGGTGCCGTTTCAACCTGTATCCATTCAAAAACTACTATCACTCATTTGACAACTACTGAAGCAGAAGTCTCATAATTATTCTAAGTAATGTAGCTGCAGAAACAGAGTAAGGACAGACTCCCCAATCTTGCCATGATCCTGTGAGACCATCTCCGTCATGATGGATGTAATGCATTTACTTCCTTTTAGGAAACAACAACAGGGAATCAACATGGGCCCTTAATTGAAAGTTTACACTTCCTTTGGGTTAAACATCTCTGTATGCTCCAAGAAGCACTGGCGGTAAGAAGAATGTTTCATCTGAGTGGATGCTACTTTAAAAAATAAAGTATTACTAAATTACCAGGCACTTGGTATACTAACAAATCATCTGTCTGCTGCCCTCAGAAAGTGTCTAATGGAGCAGCAAAGCAATGACACCCTGAAAATGTTAAACAATACAAAATAAAACTGCAATTATGCAAAAATGACAAGTATCAGATGACAGTAAAAGACCGGCTACCCAAAGAGGGCATGTGCAATGACTGACAAAACCAGACCACACGTGAAAGGGCACACCTCAGACTGCTCGAAAGCAGCACGTTAAAGGGCTACTCCCCCCAAACCCCACCATTTACAAACATGGATGGAAGAACTCCAAGAAATGTAAAACAGCAATCTTTCTTTTCCCCCCTACTAGTCTATTAAGCAGTCTGTGAGTAGAAAGGATAAAATGAAGACTTCTTTAAAGTATACCTAATAATTTTACATTCTCAGAATCCAATGTAATAGCAGTTAATTATACTCATGCATAAAGCATTGTGGCAAAATCAAACAAAGTCAAAAACATAGGGGTTGGTCTTCACCTACTTAACAGACACTGCTAAATAAGAATTTTACTTTTGTTCTATATTTTATTAGTAACTTTCATTAAGGTAATAAAAATAAAATATAAAGTATAAAAGTAAAAAAGGATTCAGAAATGTTCTGTTGTAAGAAGTAGAGAAAATAGCTTTCACAAAGTCTTATGTTAGATTCCACAAAGAATATTTTTAATTTTAAAACAGAATGTCAACAGAGTTGATTGAAATAAAGAGAAATAAATTAATGCTCAATAATTACTAAGGAAGTTTTGTTTATGGAAATGAATAATTCAGTGTTTTACAAAGTAAATTCAAACAGCAGCTGCTTTGCTGACATTAAGCTTTCTCAAAATGTACAAACTTTAAAACTAGAGAATCATCATTTTTTTTTTTTTTTAAGTCAAACAGAAGTTATTTTCTAGGTCTTCTGGTTTTAGTATAAAATATTACATGGTTACAAAAGTAATCAACCAACCATTTAAGGAGTCTCAGCATTACATTCTTCATGGGAGGTATCTGTCACATTCTCGTTAACTCAATGTATGCATAATTCCTGGCTTGTTAAGTCTTAGAACAGCTGGGGGAGAAAGGAATTCAGATTTCTAACAATCTGTTCCCAATCCACTTGGTCCTGGGTTTTATTCAGATCTCAAAATAAATCTTATGGTTGCCTTTAACTCCACAGCAGCTCCAGCTCTGTCTCTCCTAACTACCACTCCGTATATTGGATAGAACTCTTCCTCCTTCCAAGAGAAATAAACTCAAACTTAAACACACTTTAAAAATATTGCACGTATTACGAATTAAGTTCCTTTTTACTAAAATTATTTTCCTTTTTACTAATATTATGTATCTATAGCTTTTATCCAAAACTGTTTAATCCAAATAATTGATCCACACAATCACTATCTCATAAAGGCAGCTAATAGATATGGAGACTTAAAAAATAATGTTTCAAGTACCCCCAAAGATCTGAAATTTGAGCAAGACACTTGCCAACAGTCACAGAAGACAGAAAGAAAACCAGGTCCTATTTTCTTAAGATTATTTGAGGCTTGTCCATTGTGTAAGGCAAACTGTAGTCTGCAGTTTTAGTGCATGATGAAAATTTAGTAGATTACAAAGAGTATTTTTTTTTTAAAATGAGAGAAAATAGGGGCACCTGGCTGGTTTGGTGGGCTAAGCATCCAACACTTGATTTCGGCTCCGGTCATGATCTCAGTATCGTAAGATGGAGTGCTGAATCAGGCTCCCACCCAGCAGGGAATCTCCTTGAGATTCTGTCTCCCTCTCCCCTCCCACAATCTCTCTCAAATTAATAAATAAATCTTTTAAAAGTGAAAGAAAATAGGAAATATCAACATACGCTATGCATTTCCTCTATATAAACCTATATATCTAGGGGCGCCTGGGTGGCTCTGTTAGTCAAGCATCTGCCTTCAGCTCAGGTCATGATCCCAGGGTCCTGGGATAGAGCCCTGCATCAGGCTCCCTGCTCAGAGGGGAGTCTTCTTGAGATTCTCTCTTTCCCTCTGCCCCTCCCCCTGCTCATGCTCTCTCACTCTCTTTCTCAAATAAATCAATAAAATCTTTAAAAAATAAAAATTAAAAAATAAACCTATGTATCTATATAAATATATTTCTACATACAAAGTCCTATTCTAGACACTTGGGACAAATGAGTAAAACAAACTCGGGGTCTCTGACCTTGTGAAACTTATCCAACAAGAAGACAGATAAGAGAAATAATATTGTACAGTATATTCAAATATGTAACATTTGGGGTGCCTAGATGGCATAGTTGAGCATCTGACTCTTGGTTTCAGCTCAGGTCGTGATCTCTAAGTTGTGAGATCGAGCCTTGCAGCAGGCTCTGAGCTCAGCGTGGAGTCTGCTTAAGTTTCTCTCTCCCTTTCCCTATATCCACCCCAACACCATGTATGTGCATGCTTACTCTCTCTTTCAAATAAATAAATCTTTAAAAAAAAATATATGGTCTCTGTCTGTCAAATAAATAAATAAAATTAAAAAAATATATATATGGTAAGAGTTATAGGGAATAAAGGAGAGAGTAGTAAGGTACATCATGGGGGTATGGAGATAGTGGGTTGTATTTGATGTAGGGCCATCAAGGTAGGCCCCTCTGAGAATTCGAGGGGAAGACCTTAAAAGAAGTGGAGGAATGAATATCATCATTTATACATCCAATGACAGTGTAATATAAATATTTTAGTTTCTAATCCTATACATAACAAACAAAAAAAATTTATAAGGAAAACAGACCTGAAGAAAGAATAAATGTAGCTAAAACTAAATTTCAAGACTGGATTCCCAAGCACAATACAATCCACCAAAGAGAAGGCAATGTTATAATGTCAACAAAGTTGCTCTTGTGGGACTCGGACAAGGGCCTTAATTTTAAAATGTCACTAAAATGAAAATAAAGACTAGAGACAAAAGAGACATATAAAGAGTGATTTAATATCTTAAAGCAAAATGCATGTATTGAAAAAAAAAATTCACTAAAGGTATTTCTAGGGTAGCCAAGTGTGAAATAGCATTCTCTATTCTTTCTAGAGTCTACAAATTCTTTTGTTTTTCTAAAAAAAAAAAAAAAAAAAAATCAATAAATACCATCAACTAAGCATCTCTGCAACTTCTGCCTGGGTAACAAAAGAATGAAGAGATGAGTTTTGTTAATGAACCCAAGCCTAATTTCTAATATAATAAGCTCCTTCAGTAGTAGGGAACATGAGTATTGACTGATGTTTTGGAATGACAAATCTGGAAGTAACTATTATATAATGTATGCACTAAGGACCTATGTCCTCTGTTTTTTTTTTTTTTTTTTTTTTTTCAGTCAGAAAACACAAATATATTTCCTTAAAGAGAAAGTGGGAAAAATAATGTTATATCATGTTAAAACTATGTTCTTAATTCATAAAAATGAAAGAGCATGAGCAAATTAAGGATTTCTGGTATTATTACTTTATGTTGACTTTCACTTACCTATTCAGTTTCCATTCATGCTTTAATTTGCAATTAAAGAGGTTTCTTTTTATTTATGAAATACAAGCAGTACTTAACTTCTGATACTTATCAATATCGATGTAGCTATACAAATACTTGTTCTTACTTATTTTATAAAATCCTATGAAAAATTTTCTCAAATCCAGCTGAAATGGTTAGTAAAATTTATTTCTCCTATATTATAGAAGTGAGAAATTCATTTCATATGACAAAAAGGAAATTTTATCCCCAACTTTTGCTATTTAACTACATAATATGCAACTTCAAGCTATTCTGTAAGAAAATAAGGCAATTACAGAAATTTTTGCATATGAACAGGGAAAAGCTGTTTCTGTTTTGTTACACACAACAAATGAGTCAGGGTCTCATAACTGCAATGCCAGTTCTGGAACTTTTTTGATGGAATTAATTTATGTTACTGCCTCAGAACTGCCACTGATTAAAGATGCTTAATCGGTATACAAGTTATGGTCGATGAGATCCAGTGAAAGCAGTTCTACCTAACTGGACATTAATTAAAAGAAAAAAATCACTAACTTCACATTTATTTTACCAAATTAAAATGAATTCTTCAAAAAAAATTACAATTGTCCTCTTCCCTTATCCGAAATTCACAGTTCAAAATTAATCATGTATCCAAATACATAAGGTCTTAGAAAGAAAATTAACCAGAGGTCACAATGCCAGGGTCCTGGGATCAAACCCCACATCATGCTCCTTGCTCAGCAGGGAGCCTGCTTCTCCCCTGCCTACTATTCCACTCCCCCTGCTTCTGCTTGCTCTCTCCCTCTGTCAAATAAATAAAATCTAAAAAAAAAAAAAAAAAAATTAACACAGGTTTTATAGAACTAAAGGGTTTTTCAGTTAAAGATACATGTTTTGCTGTAAAACTCTGTTGTAATACCTTATATAGAAACCTAAGACACAAAGCAAATTTTTGTTAAGAGCTGGATGTCTTAGTAATGTCTCAACTCATTGACCTCAAATTTAACATGTCCAGGTTCCCTGCTTCTTGCAAATCATCTGAAGTAAAACTTTTGACATCATCACACTTCTCTTCGGGGTCATCTTTCCAGTCACTAAATGCTGCTAATGTTTCCTGTGATGCTTCTCATTCTCACTGGCATCTTCCCTGAAATAGGCCCTCTGCTTATAGCTTAATGAAAGGAAAAGCATCCCCTTTCTCTAACATCTCTTCCACCCAGCCATCCCCCATAAACAGAAAAATCACTGGTTTTCTCTCATGTCACCAGAGGCGTGACAAAGAAAACAAAGCCTGACAAGATTACAAAGACGCAACTGTATTGGAACTACTGCAGTTCCAACTTACCCTCCCCAAAAGTTCCTGTTTCTAGAGGAGACTTACACTAAAGGTGTGATTAGCATCATATGGATTTAAGGGAGGACTGACTTAAGATTCAAAATAATCTCAATAATATGGTCAACCAGGGCAAAAAAAGAAAAAAAAGAAAAATTTAAGGTGAAATTTCTCAGGAATAAATGCAAAGTCCTGCATTTAAAGAAATCCTTTCATGTTTTAGAAGAGGATGGCAAACAAACTCAATGTGATCCAACAAAATGAAACATGATAGAACACCTAAACCCACGTTAATACCAATGTCCTAGTCACAGTGGCACGAGCTCACAGGTATCTGTGCTCTTCTCTGGGGACCACATATTTACTTAGATGGATTTTGACAAATAAGCATGTTCCTAAAGAAAGATGATCAGGAGACTGAAAGAAAAACCACAGTGTGTATATAGTTGACCCTTGAATATGGGTTTGAACTGTATGTGCCCACTTATATATGGATTTTTTTCATTAAGTATAGTACTATAAATGTATCTTCCCTTATGACTTTATTTTATTTTAAAGATTTTATTTATTTATTTGACAGACAGAGATCACAAGTAGGCAGAGAGGCAGGCAGAGAGAGAGGAGGAAGCAGGCTTCCGGCTGAGCAGAGAGCCCAATGCGGGACTCGATCCCAGGACCCTGAGATCATGACCTGAGCTGAAGGCAGAGGCTTTAACCCACTGAGCCACTCAGGCGCCCCCCCCCCTTATTTTAATAACATGTTCTTTCCTCTAACTTAACTTTAAGAATATAGGATATAGTACATACACAAAATATGTGTTTACTGTTTTGTTATTGGTAAGGCTTCTGGTCAAGGGTAGGCTAATAGTAGTTAAGTTTTGGGGGAGTGAAAAGTTATACATGGGTTGTCAACCATAGTGGTAGGGGTGAGGATGTTGGCATACCTAACCCCCACATTATTCAAAGGTCAACTGTATACACCATGTTATGTACTAACTACATCTTGGAAATCTACCCAGAGTATGCATGGGAAAACACAGAAATTTTCAAGTTACCCTGAAATGAGCTCAAGAAAGGAAATGAGACTATGATTAGTAAAGTAGGCCTAAATAAAATCTTGGAGGACCTTGAATATAAGACTTTAGACTGGATCCTAGAGACAGTGGAGAATGACATGAACTTAACTGTATACTTAAGAAAGTTTTACCTAGCAACTTTTAGAGTAAAGTTCGGGAAGATGAAGGAAAATAAATTTTCTAGATGGGGAAAGGTAGTCTATATGCTAATAAAACAATTCAGACAACAGATATTGAGGACAATTCTGGGGGAAAAAAAGGATAGTGCAAGCTCGTAAACTCTTCCACAATAAAATAAACAAAAGGAGTTTCAAAAGAGGAAAAATTGTCCAACTTCCACAATGCAAGGAAAGAGGCATATGTAATCTCATACCTAAACTTCAAAAAAAATAATAGGAAAGAAAGACTGGCAAACTCAGCATGGCGAGGATCAGCGTGGCATGGCCACTGGTCCCATTTCCACCCCTTAGAACACACTGGGGGATGAAAATGAATTTTAAAAAGTGCTAAGAATCTCCACTAATAGCACTCCTTATTTTTGAGAGCAACAGACCAAGGGCATAAATAGGAATCCTAGAGAAGAGTAAAAAACAAAACGAGACCCCTTAGAATAAAAGCCTCTAACCACATTCAGAGGATCTCAGCAGAGATAAAAAAAAGCCCACAGTATGCCATTTTCAGGGCTCCACGCTTAATAGTGAGGATAACCCAAAGGTAACCCCATAGGAAAAAAGGAAACATTCCTGAAGGCTATTTAACAAAAACACTGCATTGACCAGTATCTTCCTTTTCTCCGCTCCCTCCAGGCTTCAGGAAAGTACAGAGAAGAACACCTCAGCTCTCACACTATAGCCCACAAGGGAAGACAAAGATATCAGAGAAAGGTTGAGTGTTAAAGAGAATTCACCCACAATTTCAGAGAAACAGCAGGGCAACTCTGCAAACATACCCTAAGGGAAAAAGATTCATCTCAAATGTCACACTATATAAGAACTCAATAAAAATATAAATTCAAGAAAGCTAGACTTCAAAGAATGGTTGAGAAAACAGAGTGAGATTCAAGAGGAGATAAAAATCTAAATATCTAAACAGATGTATAATATGCCAATATACTAGAAATACATAAAAAATAGACTATACACAGCTAAAAATTTAAGTGAGAGACTTTGTAAGAATGACTTTAGATAATCATAGTAAATATGGAGGAAAAATGTTAAAACTTAATGCAAACACAAAGAAAACCAAATGTGATAGGCAGCTTCTCAGGTGGCCTCAAATTATCCCAGCCTCCTGGCATCCATACCCTAGAATAAACCACTTCCCTTGAGAACAGGCTAGACCTAGCGGTTTCCTTCTAATTAAAGAACAGGCAATGTGAGGTACAGGATGTCACTGCCATGGATAGGTGACAAAAGAGCCTGACTTTTGTGTTGTTACCAGAAGTTCTCTAGGCCTTCCCAGTTTGCATGCTCTAATGATAAAAACTGCCATGAGGGAGAGACTTGTGGCAAAGAACAGAGGGGCCACTGGCCTCGGGACAACCGTGAGCAAGGTACCGAGACTGTCAGCACAATATCCCACAGAGGAACTGAATGCCGCAAACAACCACTGGATAAGCTTCCCCAGTTGAGGCTTCAGATGAGATTGCAGATCCTAAGCCAACTCTGTGACTGCAGCCTTGTGAGAGACTGAAATAGAGGACCAGCTAAGTCATGTTAGAGTCCTGGCCCACAGAAACTGTGAGGTAATAAATAGGTGCTGTTTTTAGCCACTAAGTTTTGAGGTAACTTGTTACATAGCAAATGGCATCAAGTGGTAACCCTGTTTCAGTGTTCTAAGGATCATTGGTCTCTCCGAGGAAGAGAATTCAAAAAAAGAAAAAATATTTTACATAATTTAAGTTTTCTGAAATGAAGAATTGAATCTGCAAATCAAAAAGACACTGTATATTCCAAAAAGAACTGACAGAGAATAACCACCTAAGATATAGTCTATAGACCTAACCCAAGAATTTAAAAAAGAATTTTTCTATTATCTAAGAAAAATCAAAACTCCTACGGCAGTTGTGAGGTGGGGCAGGGATGAAAATCAAGCTCAGAATTCCCAGAGCAACATTCAATGTCAAAAAATACTAACAGAATGTATACAAATTTCTGAGGAAATTTGAACTGACAATTTTATGTCATGTATGAGACAACAAGCAGTCCTTTCCAAACATGATGGATATCTAGGATTCTAAAATGCAAAGATTCTTAAATTATTTGACAATGAAATCTAGCCAATCAAGCAATGAATCAAAACAAAGAAGTAGTAAAAGGTGAAGTGATGAGCACTGAATTTATGGTTACAGTAAAGAATGGAAGTATTATAAATGTCAACAATATAAAAATAACTTAGAAAAAATGGAACCTAAAAGGTGGGATGTGGAGAAGTATAATTTCACCTTCAAAGCAGAGAATCAACTGATACTGCCCCAAACTAGAATATGAACTTTAAAACACACAATAATTCAGCTTGTTAATGGCCTTTATATAATTTTTTCTTAAGATCTGAGGCACATTCAGCAGTAATATATTTTTCACCTGAATTTCAGCAACTCGTTCAGTTTCGTTTTGCTAAATTCAACTTTAAAAAATAGTGATTTTTATATAACCCATTCTGTGTATGTTCATAGGGATACCTCTATTTATGAATGGGGAGATTAGGATAAGTTTTTGGAGGGGGTTTCATCCTTTTTTTATTCCTTATTTTATATAAATGGAGTATTTATAATTTGTAGTAAAGATATTTTTCTAAAAAATTAATAATAACATATGGGGGGAGTAAATAATGAAAGCCTCAACTGGCAAGGAGGTATTGAAAATAGAAATTTTCACATAGTATTTGAAAGATTCCTGAACTGGGACTAGTAATCCTCAAAGGCTCCATTTGATGCTAAGTTTCCAAGATCGCAGAATTTCCCCTCTACTAAAGTCCAGGCAACATAAAAATCCCTGTTTTCTATTATATCAAAGTCTAGATTTCTTTGCTTGGCTTTCAAGAAGCACCAAAATATGACTCCAAAGGCAACCAGTTTTACACAATTAGGCCAATCTGCTCACTGTCTCATAGATACCTTGTACTATATTCAGCTTTAATGTTTTAAATCCTATGTGGGATATCTTCTAAACAGATGGATATTGAAATGCTACCAATTTATAGGCTATTTCATCCTCAACACTTAATAAGATAAAGAGACTTGAGTTTTAAAAAGCTATCTAAATCTAACCTAGCTAAAACATCTATCTGCTATTTAAAAATTCTTCTTAAACTCTTGAAAGTCAAAACATTTTTTCAGAATTTCTAGAGCATTCAGACTTTTTTATATAAAAACTCTAAATTAATGCTGTGTAAATCTGTTAGTCTTAACAAATTTAAAAACCCGAAAGAATAAAAAAGTTTTAAATATTAGGTTAAATATATTTAGTTGGAAAAAAAAACTTAAAAGAAAAAATCTTAAAGTTTTTAATTAAAAATAAAATGAAAGGGTGATATAAATAATTCTAATTTGAAATATGTTCTTAAACCTTTGATATGGTCTTCCCTGTCAAATAATTCATACTGGGTATTTTAAAAAGAGAACTTTATGCATTTATATAGCATGCTACAGTTTACAAAGTATTTTAATGCTCATTTACCTCTAAAAATAATTTTACAATTTTAATTATCCACAAAAGGACAATGACCACATTAAAAAACCAGAAACTAGAAAAATGAAAATTTTAATTGTTTCAGTAAGAAACAATTTATGAAACTTCATTGATTTATCACAGAAACATTTTCATCAAAATACTCTTTACCACGACAAACCTACTTTTGCAAGTAAGCAACTAAAGCTTTATTTGTTCTTCCTCTCATCCATGATTAAAATATTTAGATTCCTTGTTTCAATATTCCAACACATTCAGAATGGTAGCTGTAATTGTTTTTTCCCCTTCACTGTAATTTTAAAATCTAAAATTATCTTTAGCTGACTTCTTGTGTAAGACCTAAAACTTTATTAATAAACCCTAACATTTAATGTTATATTTACAGTAATGGGAAGGAGCGTAAGTCATGTAAAGAGGAATATGGGTTAACTATAGTCTCCTAAGAACAGGATTTTCAGATATTTCTACCACAAGATGGAGATAAAGTAGACATATTTACATATGTCTAAAAGATATCATTTTTATTAAAACATTTGATGTCATGTAGTTCATAACTGGAAATATAAGCTGATCTTTAAGATAAACAGAAAGGTAATACTAGTTCATATGACATCAATTTCAATTAAAGTTATTTCCAAAATATTCTTTTTGATAAAAGAAAACATAAAGACATACCATGTTCTCATGTCTCAATTCATTTTACACAGGAAACTAGCAGTATATTAAGATTATTTTTAAACATTCACTGAAGATGATTCATATGTCCATACCCGTGCTGTCCAAAGAACTTTCTACAGTAACGGAAATGAACAACAGACTGCATTATCCAATGTGGTAGCCACAAGCCACATGTGGCTGTTCAGCATTGTGCCTAGTGCTAAGAAAAATTAAGTAACTAAGAGGACTAGTGACTACTAGCTACTACTAGCTATTAACAACTACTAAGCCTATATCATAGCCAGCTTAATATTTTAATGTAGATCAACATCTAATGGAGTTTTCAGATATTAAATAGATAAAACCTGAAATATAATTATGAATTAATGATACAAAAATGTGTTCTGACAATTAATAATTGAGGTTTTTCCATAACCATGAGGAAAAAAACAAAAACTCAAAATAACTACAGGAATGAAAAAATACTGTATATTATAATAGTTTTATACCATCCTTCAAAGAGAATAAAAGAGCATTATTAAAACATATATATATAATACACACAAATCTTTGAAAAATATAACAATGACCATATGAACTTTCATATTTGATATAGGAATGTGGTTAAATATTCAAAATATTAAATATCAAATAATTGTACATAAAATAAACTCCATGTTTATCACTTATTCAAGTCCAAGTTTAGTTAACATTTTAAAACAAAATTGGTCCCTCTTACCAAACAGTAAGAGTCTAACTCTGCAATTACAAAGTAGAGCACTTTGCAACAGAGGCAGACTCCAACAAAAATCCACTGGCCCTCTATCGACTCCAAGCTGCATACCATTTGACTAGAGAGCCTATAGCCAGGGTGTTTCTAACTAGAAGTATTCTCACCATCCAGCCAAAGATGCCAATCAAAGGTGCTGAAACCAAAAGGAAAAAAATTTCATGATCACATCCTGAAAGCATAAGGATTCACGACCAAACTGCTTTATTCACGTCTTTTTTGGGTTTGGGCAGATAAGGGAGGGAGCCGACCTGAAATGCTACGAAAGCAACACTGAGGAGATAAGAGAGTAGAAAAGAATTTGTGGAATCATCAGCAAATAATTCTTGAAAATATGTTGATGGCTGGACTATTCTGTATTCTGGCACAGGTGCTCTGACTTTAAAAACAAGAATGTTTACTTATCTGTAGGTTACAAAGTTAGGACGTTCTCATTTGCAATAAATAGTCAAAATCAGCGTGCCATTGACTAGTCACACTCCAAAAGAAAATGAAAAATAGAACTCTTCTCTTCAGCAGATCTACCCTTCCCCCAAAGATCTCATTAAATGATTTCTTCATGTGCTGTGTTAAAACTGAACCCCTAGAGGGCAACTGAGCTTCAATTTTTACTTCAGAATATCCTTCAGTTCCTAACCAGTTTATAGACACCATGACCTATTTCCTTTTACCTTGGAACTTTTCCTTTAAAACAAAGGGAAATGGAAAGAAGAAAACTAAGATATTCCACCCACTAACGAAAAATACCATTATGGAATGTATTCTTTAACACTGATAATTCAAAGATGAAGAATATGGTGTATTCTTATAGACATACTCCCGAATAACACAGATCATAATGAATATCTGAGTATTAGCACCCTCAGTAGGAACCATGTAGCAGATAGGAAAGATCTACTTAATGAGTCTATTTAATATAAATGCTTTGCATAACTTTACATTTATTAAAGGGCACGTTAAAATTTATACAGAAAAAAGTGAAGAACCCAATCTCTGTAACAATTAACCCTATATAAACTACACAATATAACTCACTATAGGAAAATCAGTATCCCTTCAAGGTAAAAAAAATGTGACAAGATTTCCTAACTGTCCATCTCAGTTAATTTTATACCATGAGGTACAAGTGTTAATATTCAAATAGGCCCACTTGAAATACTGACATACTAAAAAAAAAAAAAAAAAAGGCATCACTATATCAAAGTGAAAGAATACTAGCTAGCAAGGCCACTAAACTATACAATGCAACAATGATATATTTGGTTTAGCCTTTTCTTAGTGAAACTTGAGAAATGAGGCATCTACAACAAGCCTAACATGTATATACTAGCAGAAGAACACAACAGAATGAGTTGAGCATTTACCTGGATGGTATATGGGTTACAACAGTAACTTGATTAGTTGTGTTTTTTTTTAAATCCCCAAAGATTTTTAAACAATAAACTCTTATATTTGTATGTTTACTTCACAATATGTAACTTGTTAACCGGAACAAAACTTTAAATCAATCCACAGATTTTTTTTGTTTTTTTAAAGATTTTATTTATTTGAGAGAGAATGAGTGAGAGAGGGAACACAAGCAGGGGGAGATGTTGAGGGAGAAGGAAAAGCAGACTCCCCGCTGAGCTGGATGTGTGATGCAGGGCTCAATCCCAGAACCTGGGGATCATGACCTGAGCCGAAGGCAGACGCTTAACCGACTGAGCCACCCAGGTGCCCCTAATCCACAGTTTTTGACCGTGAGTGTAACCACACAAGGCCTTCCTCCCCACCTAGGTCTGTCAGCAGTAGCTCAGAGCCAAAGCAACCATCCTCCGGAAGGCAAAGAATACATGCACATGCTGGTTAAAGACCTTAGGTCATAATTTTCTTCACTTTGTTGTAAACTAGTCACACGTGCAATTACTTGTAATTACTCACATTACATCCTACAGACTCACGGATCTAAAATGATCACAAATCAAACTGCTCACATAAATTAGAATCTGTGTATGACAAATTAAGCACGGACTAATGGAACACGGAGAAAAGAGAGGCTGCTGAGAAGCGTGAAGTTTGTGTGCCATGAGGTCATTTTCAGAATAGGAAAGAGGGACAGGGAGTAGTATAGGATAAAAAGGAGGCAAGGGTTCAGACCTTAAGAGCATACTTGGGTTCATTACTTCCTAAGATTCTTTGGCCCACTAGAAAAGAATGTGGGGCTCAACCTTGAAGACGGAAGGAAAGGAAATAAAGTGTCAAAAATAGAAAACACACACACAATCAAGAACAACAACAACAACTAAAAGCTTCTGGTTCATATGGACGAGTGCTCTAGATCAGGAAGTACGTAACCTGAAGATACACAAAATGAGACGTAGACAGGTAAAATCCATAATGGCCTGTTGCCATGTGCTGCTTTAAGGAGCAGTGCTGGGTCTTTGGCTAATCACTTATTCTCGACTGTGGCTGCACATTCAAATCACGATGCAAGCTTTGAAAAGAAAATAAAAACATCCAACAATATCTTTCTTTGTGGAGAGGAGCCTGTGCATTGGTATTTTTTAAAAGATTCCCAGATAACTCTGATGAATAGGAAAGGCTTAAGACCACTGATCTAGTTTATGTGTGAGAGGATAAAATCATAAAGGCAGAGCAGAGGTTCTACTCAAGGAATATGACAATTTGAATCTCATCATCTGAATAGATTTGACGATGGAAGGAAGATGTGGAAGAAAAAGATAACACAGAAGAAACCGCCCAAAGCCTTTATCATTAAGGCATTTATTAAACAGGTCCTCTCTGAAAAGCATGGGGGTACTAATGAAATTAGAATTCCTTAATAAACTCAACTACACGTACATCAACCATAACTACTTGTATCGTGAGGACAAAATAAGGAAAAAACAAACATCTTTTTCACACTGGTACATAAAAACTATGGTTGGTCAAACCTTCAATAAGGTCGGAATTTTTAAAGTTTTCGTAAGTTTTATGAGCCTGGCATATCTACGGGAGATATACCAAGCAAAGAATAGGATGCAACATATTTTCAGTTTTTACCTCGTACTGACATGATCTAGGATTCAGCTTCCTTAAAAGTCAGTTTCAAATTTCCAAACATAGTCTTGACTCTTCTAGGATGGTCTAGTTCACAATCTGTGTAGGTGAGTGGTGAGCAAAGTAAGCAGCAGCTATAACTGCATTAACCTGTACCGAGTTAGAACAGAATTGTTCCTACTGATCCAATAAAGGCATCTTCCACCACAATAAAGAGCTACTATCTGGAACAGTCAGAACGGAAGTGAAATTACCTGAGCTCAAGGACTCAATAGGCTTAGAAAGATAATCAAAAGAATGAGACAATATGTTAATCCAGAAAGAGCTGGGTTCTAATCATGTATTTGATATTAACCCATGGTTTGAACTGAGGTCCATCAATTACCTAATCTCTTACATAAAAGACACTGGAAAAAGCAATATTTAAAGATTCTACCCATCACTTAACTTCTATGTAAGACTTGGCTCTTTGGCAGTGTCACTGACTAAGGAGGTGTAAATATGGGGCTGAACTACAGAACTATTTTAATAAACATATGGTAAAGTTTAGAAAATCAAGAGGAAGCTGAATTTGTGTGTGACAACCTGGAAATCTTATATAAATATAATCTGTCCTAAGAAGTTAAATCCAGTAAGATTTTCTCAAACTGTGCTAAGAGAGATATTTGAGATAAGAAAAAACCTCTAATAATATGGATTCAGAGTTAAATTTGTGTATTTGTGAGTTTGGTCATCATTAAAACAGGTTTTAGGGTTATGATGCAGAATTAAAGGGATAAAAAAAAATCAATGTAAATACACATTATTTACTCATGCACTTTAAAGGTAAGGACCTGGATACTGTATCAGAATGAAGAGTAAGACTACTTGTGGGGGTTAGGAGAGGGTGGGAAGAAGCAGCCTGACAATGTGAACTTTCAAATTACCTAAGCAGAAATCAACTGCCAATAAATTAAGAGAATAAACTGCCATTTCGCTATTTAGTCATTCTTAGATCAAAGAAACTTTTTTCTTTAGCTTTGAGGACTCAGGTAAAATGTTATAAAAATCTGACAAGTCAGTTTGCCTAAAAAAGGTAACACTACCTACCTAAAGACACCCGTAAGAACAAAAAGGCTGTGTCACAGTTAACTCTGGGGAAGTACTACATGCAGTTAATGCTCATCCTCACACTGTAGCTGGACACTTTCCATCACCGCCAGGGTTATGATACAGCAGTCTGAGAAAGGGGTGCCCCCTTAGTTCTGGCAAACACACATCATTGCCTGTCATTTTAATAAACAATACCTTCTAGTTTTAGAAGGCAGAAAACCAGACTTTAGAAAGGAAATTTGTTAATATATCCTGTGTTCTGTTGCAGAACTAATATTTCAATTCTATTTATATCAGCTCTTTCTGGAAAGTGAGGAAGAGAGAGAGGGAAAAAAGAAAGGGAGGAAGAAAGGACAGACATCAGATGCTTCTGATTTTTTTTAATTTCTTTTCAGCGTAACAGAATTGTTTATGCACCACACCCAGTGCTCCATGCAATACGTGCTCTCCCTAATACCCACCACCTGACTCCCCCAACCTCCCACCCCACGCCCCTTCAAAACCCTCAGATTGTTTTTCAGAGTCCATAGTCTCTCATGGTTCATCTCCCCTTCCAATTTCCCTCAACTCCCTTCTCCTCTCCATCTCCCCTTGTCCTCCATGTTATTCGTTATGCTCCACAAATAAGTGAAACCATATGATAGTTGACTCTCTCTGCTTGACTTATTTCACTCAGCATCATCTCTTCCAGTCCCATCCATGTTGATACAAAAGTTGGGTATTCATCCTTTCTGATGGAGGCATAATACTCCATAGTGTATACGGACTGCATCTTCCTTATCCATTCATCTGCTGAAAGGCATCTTGGTTCTTCCCACAGTTTGGCGACCGTGGCCATTGCTGCTATGAACATTGGGGTACAGATGGCCCTTCTTTTCACAACATCTGTATCTTTGGGGCAAATACCCAGTAGTGCAATTGCAGGGTCATAGGGAAGCTCTATTTTTAATTTCTTAAGGAATCTCCACACTGTTCTCCAAAGTGGTTGCACCAACTTGCATTCCCACCAACAGTGTAAGAGGGTTCCCCTTTCTCCACATCCTCTCTAACACACGTTGTTTCTTGTCTTGCTAATTTTAGCCATTCTAAGTGGTGTAAGATGGTATCTCAATGCGGTTTTAATTTGAATCTCCCTGATGGCTAGTGATGATGAACATTTTTTCATGTGTCTGATAACCATTCGTATGTCTTCATTGGAGAAGTGTCTGTTCATGTTTTCTGCCCATTTTTGGACATGATTATCTGTTTTGTGAGTGTTGAGTTTGAGAAGTATTTTATAGATCCTGGATATCAACCTTTTGTCTATACTGTCATTTGCAAATATCTTCTCCCATTCTGTGGGTGGCCTCTTTCCTTTGCTGTGCAGAAGCTTTTGATCTTGATGATCACTTTTGTTTCCTTTGCCTTTGGAGATGTATCCTGAAAGAAGTTGCTGTGGCTGATATCGAAGAGGTTACTGCCTATGTTCTCCTCTAGGATTCTAATGGATTCCTGTCTCACGTTGAGGTCTTTTATCCATTTTGAGTTTATCTTTGTGTATGGTGTAAGAAAATGGTCGAGTTTCATTCTTCTACATATAGTTGTCCAATTTTCCCAGCACCATTTATTGAAGAGACTTTTTTTCCACTGTATATTTTTTCCTGCTTTGTTGAAGATTATTTGACCATAGAATTGAGGATCCATATATGGGCTCTCTACTCTGTTCCACTGGTCTATGTGTCTGTTTTTATGCCAGTACCATGCTGTCTTGGTGATCACAGCTTTGTAGTAAAGCTTGAAATCAGGCAACGTGATGCCCCCAGTTTTTTCTTTTTCAACATTTCCTTAGTAATTCGGGGTCTCTTCTGATTCCATACAAATTTTAGGATTTGCTCCAGCTCTTTGAAAAATACCGGTGGAATTTTGATCAGAATGGCATTAGAAGTATAGATTGCTCTAGGCAGTACAGACATTTTAACAATGTTTATTCTTCCGATCCAAGAGCACGGAATGGTCTTCCATCTTTTTGTGTCTTCTTCGATTTCTTTCATGAGTGTTCTGTAGTTCCTCGAGTACAGATCATTTACCTCTTTGGTTAGGTTTATTCCCACGTATCTTATGGTTCTTGGTGCTATAGTAAATGGAATCGTTTCTCTAATTTCCCTTTCTGTATTTTCATTGTTAGTGTATAAGAAAGCAACTGATTTCTGTACATTGATTTTGTATCCTGCCACATTACTGAATTGCTGTAGGAGTTCTAGTAGTTTGGGGGTGGAGTCTTTTGGGTTTTCTGTATAAAGTATGTCATTTGTGAAGAGAGAGATTTTGACTTCTTCATTGCCAATTTGGATACCTTTTATTTCCCTTTGTTGTCTGATTGCTGTTGCTAGGACTTCTAATACTATGTTGAACAAGAGTGGTGAGAGTGGGCATCCTTGTCGTGTTCCTGATCTCAATGGGAAGGCTGTAAGCTTTTTCCCATTGAGGATGATATTTGCTGTGGGTTTTTCATAGATAGGTTTTATGAAGTTCAGGAATGTTCCTTCTATCCCTATACTTTGAAGCGTTTTAATCAGGAGGAGATGCTGGATTTTGTCAAATGCTTTTTCTGCATCAATTGAGAGGACCGTATGGTTCTCCTCTCTTCTCTTATTGATTTGTTCTATCACACTGATTGATTTGCGTATGTTGAGCCACCCTTGTAACCCAGGGATGAATCCCACCTGGTCATGGTGGATAATCTTTTTAATGTGCTGTTGGATCCTATTTGCTAGGATCTTGTTGAGAATCTTAGCATCCATATTCATCAGTGAGATGCTTCTGATTTCTAACTAGAAAACAAATCTAAACTTTTGTTGTAGGTTTTCTAAGGCACTCCAAAATCAGGCCTGACTCTAAGTCTTGTCTTGTCAATATCCCCCAAATGCACCAATGGTCTCTTAAGGTCAATCTCTCTACTGCTGTATAGACACACTGTGCCCATTCTTACCTCTGGGCCTTCAATCCTGAGTCTATGGTATAAAATGTTTTTCTAGCATCCCTGTACTTACCCAATCATTAGCCACCCTTCAAGGTCCACTTCATAGCCCATGTTCTTTCAGTCTCACCTGATTAAATCAGAATTTACTGGCTTTTCTTTTTTCTCAACTAACATGTAGATATTCCATTATAAATTGCTTTATATGATGAAGTCTAGTTTAGGCATGTCTGGTTTGTCTCTCATCAATCTCAACCAGACAAGTTTCTTAAACCAAGTCTCCTATTCTGCCTCTATAAAACTTCTTACAGTGCTGAACATGTGCTAGGCAGTCAATAAACATGTAATAAGACTGCTATTACAATGAACTCTGTAAATTAGGAGCAGTATTGTTCTTTAAAAGGGTTTTAAAAAAGGTTTGAGCAAATGTCTGCCTATCTACTTAATGTTCTTGATTAATCTCCAATAAAAAGTAACTGACGAATATTAAGAAAAATCTAGAAAACTTAAAAATTTTTTAAAGATTTTATTTTTAAGTAATCTCTATACCCAATGTGGGGCTCAAACTTACAACCTTACGATCAAAAGTCACACAATCCACCAACTGAGCCAGCCAGGTGCCCCAAGAACAGATTTTTTAAATCACAGATATTTCTAACATTTCTTTAGAAGCATTTTTTTTTAAAGATTTTTATTTATTTATTTGACAGAGAGAGATCACAAGTAGGCAGAGAGGCAGGCAGAGAGAGAGGAGGAAGCAGGCACCCCCGCTGAGCAGAGAGCCGGATGTGGGGCTCGATCCCAGGACCCTGAGATCATGACCTGAGCCGAAGGCAGAGGGTTAACCCACTGAGCCACCCAGGCGCCCCATAGAAGCATTTCTTTATAGCACTCTTTCTTCATAGTATTAGCCATAATTTTAATTTGAATACTTTCTGAATAACTATCTCCCCTGGTTAAACTCAATAAGAAAAAGGACTGAATCTGTTTCTGTCATAGTCATGTGCACAGTGTTGTGTGTGTGCAATACTTGGTCCATTGTAAGTGCTCATAAAAAACTTATGGAATTAGGGGTGCCTGGGTGGCTCAGTGGGTTAAGCCTCTGCCTTTGGCTCAGGTCATCATCTCGGGGTCCTGGGATGGAGCCCCGCATCAGGCTCTCTGCTCAGCAGGGAGCCTGCTTCCTCCTCTCTCTCTGCCTGCCTCTCTGCCGGCTTGTGATCTCTGTCAAATAAATAAATAAAATCTCTAAATTTCTAGCAGTGTGCCACCCTCACAAATTCTCCTGAGGACTCGCCCAGTCAAAGCCGGCTAGCCTCAGCTCTGGGCTCAAGGCAAATTTTGTTAGCATATGTGCATCACACCCATCACCAGATGCACAGCTACTGCTCCCATACAAGCACCCCCCACCAATGTCACATGCAGGGTCCAGCCACAGGCCAGCCATCACTGTCTTCCCCACCCAGCCACACAGCCCCGACTGCCACAGCACTTTGGGAAATCTGACATGGGACTAGTGGACCTGCGCAAATTTTTCTACCACCACCACCCAGCTGACAAGAACCCCAGCAGGCACACCCCTCAGGGTGGGCCTGACTGGGTCCGACTAACACCACAAAGAGTAAGCATAGCCCACAACAGGCAGAGAGTCAGTGCCAACAACTGCACTGAAAGGAAAAGGGACTCAGACAAAACAATAGGATCTAAGCAACACACACAGGATGCTCTCCTGAAGTGCCAGGTTCTGAGGAACAGGGGACACATGCTGTAGAGACTCCAGGACCTCCTCTGCATAAAGTCACTGCATACAAGAGAGAAGACACAGTTGACTTTCTTCACCCACAGAAACAGACCCAGAGAGGCAGACAAAATGAGGAAAGAGAGAAAGGAATTGAAAATGAAAGAACAGGACAAGGACACAGCCACAGATCCAAACAAAACAGAAGTAACATGCCTGATAGAGACTTTAAAGCGGTGATCATAAGGACACTTGCAAGACTTGAGACAAGAATGGAAGACATGAGTGAGACCCTTTAAAGAGAGATAAGGAATAACATAGCAGAGATAAAGGGCTCATTAAACAAAATGAGAAAGACGCTTGGTGGACTGAACAGCAGGATGGAAGAAGCAGAGAAATGAACTGGTCACTTAGAAGACAGAGTAATGGAAAGTAATCAAGCTGAACAAGAGAGAAAAAAGAATTACACAAAACATGAATAGGCTTATTTTGGGAAATCAGTGACTCCATCCAACATAATAGCATTCATATTATATTGGTCCCAGAAGAAGAGAGAGAAAAGAACAGGACATTTACTTGAAGAAGTAACAGGTGAAAACTTCCCTAATGGGGAGGTGGAGGTGGGGTGGGGAAGACAGATATACAGATCCAGGAGGCAAAGAGAACTCCCATCAAAATCAAGACATAGGGGCGCCTGGGTGGCTCAGTGGATTAAAGCCTCTGCCTTCAGCTCAGGTCATGATCCCAGGGTCCTGGGATCGAGCCCCGCATCGGGCTCTCTGCTCAGCAGGGAGCCTGCTTCCTCCTCTCTCCTCTCTCTCTGCCTGCCTCTCTGCCTACTTGTGATCTCTGTCAAATAAATAAATAAAATCTTTAAAAAAAAATCAAGACATATCGTAACTAAATTTGCAAAATAGAGTGATACAGAAAAAATTTTTAAAGCATCAAGACAAAAAAACCCCAGTAACTTAATAAGGAAAACCCAAAGGGCTGGCAGGAGATTTTTCAACAGAAACTTTGAATATATCATGCTACTCCCTCTGGCTTCCAAAGTGCTCAAGGAGAAATTTCTGCAGCCAAGAATACTCTATGCAACAAGGCTATCACTCAGAATAGAGAGGAAAAGAGTTTCCCAGATAAACAGAAACTAAAGAAGTTCATGACCATTAAACCAGTCCTACAACAAATATGAAAGGGTACTCTTTAAGTGGAAGGAAGAGATTAAAAAAAAAAAAAAGACAATACAGAGACAGGAAACACAAAAAAAAGTAAAAAAGAGTATTTCTGTAAAAAAATTAGTCAAGCAACTCACACAAAAAAGGGACATAAAATATAATAACATATACCTAAAATGTGGGGAGGAGAGAAGATTGGATTCAAATTTAAACAACCATCAAGTTAGTGTAGACTGCTATATGCAGAAGATGTTTTATATACAAACCTAACAGTAACCATATATCAAAACCCACTAAATAAAAATGCAAAGAAGAAAGAGAAATCCAAATATATCACTAAAGAAAATCAGCTAAACGGGGGAAAAAGAGAAAGGCAAGAAAGGATCAGAGAAAAGTTTTCAAAAACAACCACAAAACAGATAATAAAATGACAATAAACACGTATCTGTCAGTAATTTGAATGTAAATGGATTAAATGTTGTGATCAAAAGGCACAGGGTGTCAGACTGGATAGAAAACAAGACCCATCTATATGCTGCCTACAAGAGACTCATTCAGACCCAAAAACACCTACAGTTGAAAGTGAGGGGATAAACAAACAGCTATCAAGCAGCATATGGATGCCAAACAAAGCCAGAGTAGCAATACTTTTAACAGACAAAATAGACTTTAAAACAAGGACTGTAACAAGATACAAAGCAGGACACTTTACAATAATAAAGGGAATAATCCAACAAAAAGATATAACAACTGTAAATTGTGCAAACTTAGGACCACCCAAATGCATAAAACATTTAATAACAAACATAAACGAACTATTCAATAATAATACAATAGTAAGTAAGGGACTTTAACATCTCACTTACATCAATCGACAGATCGTCCAAACAGAACAGCAACAAGGAAACAATGGCTTTGAATGACACATGAACAAATGGATCTAACAGATATATTCAGAACACTCCATCTTAAAACAGCAGAATACGCATTCTTTTCAAGCACACAGAACATTCTTCAGAACAGATCACATATTAGCATGAAACAAGCCTCAACAAATTAAATATCAAAGTCATACCATCCATCTTTTCTGAGCACAACATTATGAAACTAGAAGCCAACCACAAGAAAAAAATCTGGAAAGACCACAAACAAATGGAAGTTAAATATGCTACTAAACAATGAATGGGTCAACCAGGAAATAAGAAATTAAAAAGTACATGGACCCAAATGAAAATGAAAACACAACATCCCAAACCTATGGGATGCTGCAAAAGCTGTTCTAAGAGGGAAATGTATAGCAATTCAGGCCTACCTCATGAAGAAAAATCTCAAACAACCTAACCTTACACCTAAAGCAGCTAGAAAAACAAACAAAGCCTAAAACCAGGAGAAGGAAGGAAATAATAAAGATTAGAGCAGAAGTAAATGATACAGGAAAAAAAAAAAAGAAAAGAAAACAACAGAACTGATCAATGAAACCAGGAGCTGGTTTGTTGGGGGGGGGGGGAATCAATAAAATTGATAAACCTCCAGCCAAACTTATCAAGAAAAGCAGAGAAAAGGATTCAAGTAAATAAAATCATAAATGATACAGGATAAATAACAATCAACACCACAGAAATACAAAAAATCGTAAAAGAATAGTGTGAAAAACTAGATGCCAACAAACTGGACTACCTAGAAGAAATGAATAAATTCTTGAAAACATAGAACTAATCAAACTGAAATAGGAAGAAGTAAAAAATTTGAACAGACTAATAATGAAAAAAGAAACTGAATCAGTAATTCAAAAACTCCCAAAAGGGGCACCTGGGTGGCTCAGTCAGTTAAGTATCTGCCTTTGGCTCAGGTCATGAACCCAGGGTCCCGGGATCGGGCCCTGCATCAGGCTCCCTGCTCAATGGGAGTCTGCTTCTCTCTCTCCTTCTCCCTCTCTCCCAGCTTGTGCTTGCTTTCTCTCTCTCCCTAAGAAATAAAACCTTAAAAAAAAAAAAAAAAAAAAAAAAAGCCAACAGGAAAAAAAATCACCTCCCAAAACACCAGATGGCTTCACAGGTGACATCTATCAAACATTTCAAGAAGAGTTAGTATCTATTCTTCTTAAAATATTCCAAAATATTGAAAAGAGAGGAATACTTCCAAATTCAGCCTATGAGGCCAGCATTATCTGGATACCAATACCAAAGACACCACTAAAACAGAGAACTACAAGCCAAAATCCCTGATGAACGCACATGCAAAACACCTCAATAAAACACTAGCAAATTGAATCCAATAACAGATTAAAAAAAAAAAATCACTCACCAGGATCAAGTGGGTTGCAAGGTGGTTCTATATTTACAAATCAATCAACAGGGTACATCACGTAAATAAGAGAAAGGATAAGAACTATATGATCATTTCAATAGCCACAGAAAAAGCTTCCAAGTACAACATCCATTCAAGATAAAAATACTCAAAAAAGTAGGTTTAGATTGAACATACTTCAACATAATAATGACCATCTATGAAACCATCCTCAACGGAGCTTTACCCCTAAGGTCAAGAACAAGATAAAGATGTCCATTCTCACCAGGGCTATTCAACATAGTACTGAAAGTCCAATCCACAACAATCACACAACAAAAAGAAAAAAAAGGCATCCAAATAGGTAAGGAAGAGGTAAAACTTTTACAATTTGCACATGACATGATACTACAAAGAAAAACTTGGAAGACTACAGCAAAAAACTGCTAGAACTGATTGAAGTCACAGGATACAAAATCAATGTACAGAAATCTGTTGCATTTCTATCCACCAATAATGAAGCAGCAGAAAGAGAAATTAGGAAATCAATCCCATTTACAACTGCACCCAAAATACAAGACCAAGGAATAATCCTAACCAAAGAGGTGAAAGATCTGTACTCTGAAAACTATAAAACACTGATGGTTGAAATTGAAGATGACACAAAATGGAAAGATATTGCACGCTCATGGACTGGAAGCACAAACACTGGTAAGCACAAACACTGCCAAAAGCAATCTAGACATTTAATGTAATCCCTATCAAAACAATAACAGCATTTTTCACAGAACTGGAACAAAGAATTCTAAAATTTGTATGGAACCACAAAGACCCCAAATGGCCAAAGCAATCTTGAAAAAGAAAAGCTGGAGGCAAGACAATTCTGGACTTTAAGTTATGTTACAAAGTAGTAGTATGGCACTGACACAAAAATAGACACACAAACCAAAAGGAACAGAAGAACCCAGAAATAAACCTACAACTCTATAGTCAATTAATCTTTGACGAAGCAGAAAAGAATATATAGTGGCAAAGCCCTGCTCTTCAATAAATGGTGTTGGGAAAACTGGACAGCAACAGGCAAAAGAACAAAACTGGACCATTTTCTTACACCATACACAAAAATAAATTCAAAATGAATTTAAGACCTAAATGTGAGACAGGAAACCATAAAAAAATCCCAGAAGAGAATACAGGCAATAACCTCTTTGACATTGGCCACAGCAACTGTTTTCTAGATATGTCTCCTGAAGCAAGGGAAACAAAAGCAAAAATGAATTATTGGGACTACATCAAAATAATATGAACCTACAGAATGGGAGAAGATATTTGCAAATCACATATCCAATAAAGGATTAGTATCCAAAATATATAGAAAGAACTTATAAAACTGAACACTCAAAAAATAATCCAATTTAGAAATGGACCAAAGACATGTACAGACATTTCTCCAAAGATCCAGATGGCCAAAAAGATAAATAAAAAATACTGATCATCACTTACCATTAGGGAAATGTAAATCAAAACTATAATGAGACATCTCACACCTATCAGAACAGCTAAAATAAAAAACACAAGAAGCAATGGGTGTTGCTGATGATGTGGAGAAAAAGGAACACTTGTGCACTGTTGGTGGGAATGCAAATTGGTGCAGCCACTGTGAAAAACAGTACGGAGGTTCCTCAGTTAAAAATGGATCTATCTCATGATCCAGCAATTGCACTACTGGGTATTTACCCAAAGAATAAAAAAATAATTCAAAGGGATATGTGCACCCTTATGTTTACTGCAGCATTATTTACAACAGCCAAGCTATGGAAGCAGCTCCAGTGTCCATGGATTGATGAATGGATAAAGAAGACATGGCTTATACATGCACTGGAATATTATTCAGTCATAAAAAGAATGAAATCTCGTCATTTGCAACAACACTGGTGGAGCTAGAGAATATTATGCTAAGGGAAATAAGTCAATCAGAGAAAGACATACACCATATGATCTCACTCATATGTGGAATTTAAAAAACAAAACAAATGGGCAAACGGGAAACAGACAAACCAAGAAGTAGACTCTTAACTAAAGAGAACAAACTGATGGTTACCAGAGGGGAGGTGAATGCGGGGATAAAGAGGTGATGGGGATTCAGAAGTGCACTTGTTGTGATGAGCACGGGGTGATATATGGAAATATTGAATCTCTGCATTGTAGACCTCAAACTATTGTAACACTATATGTTAACTGGAGTTAAAATAAAAAAGGAAAATACTCATAAATGCCTTTCATGACATTGTGCTGATCTGTATTTCTAGCCAGCAGTGTAAAGACCTGCTTCTCCAAAACCTTGCCAACATTATACACTATATATGTTTTCTTACCTACAAATACTTTAGCATGGACCTGACTAGAATTCTATACTTGTTTTTTTCTTATTAGGGAAGTTACATACAAGGAAATAAATCTTAAGTACAGCACTCGATGAAACAAAGTATACACACCTCTGAATCACAAACCAACAAATTAGAGAATATTGAAAAGGACTCTAGTAAGTTCCTTTAAAGTTCCTTCCTGTCCCACTCCCAGCCTAATGGTGTAACCCTCATTTGGATTAGTTTAGCCTATTCTCGAATATATATTTAAGTATGTTCTTTCATTTTTCTTTTATATTTCACTCAGAATAATAGTTTGGGGATTCACCTGTGCTGCAGTGTGTAACAATAGTTACTCAATTTTATTGCTGAAGAGTATTCCATTGTATGAGTATACCACAATTAGGCTATCCCTTCTCCTTTTGAGAAATACCTGGGTTATTTTCCATTTTTGGCTCTTATAAAAAATCTACTGTACGTATTATACAGAAATGAAACTTATATTGAAATGATTCATTTCTCCTAGGTAGAGCTGCTGGGTCACTGTGGGCAGATATGTGGTTATTAGTAAATATTTTCAGTATTTTTAACTATAGCTATTATGCTAAGTATGCAATTCCAATTACATAAAGGTTGTCCTTAATATATTCTAAAAGTCAATGACATTCTGTTCACCTTTTTAAATTATTTTTCCTCTATTATTTAGAGTGGCTATTTCAATCGATCTATCTTTAGATTCATGACTCCTGCCATTTCTATTCTGAAGTTCCTACATCAGATACTATATTTTTTAGTTCTAGAATTTCAATTTGGGTCTATTATTTTGAATTCTTTGTTAAGATTTACAGTCTTTGTATTCACTGCAAGCATATTTTCCTTTACATGTTTAAGCAATTACAACAGCTGATTTAATATTCTTCTCTAATTCCAACCTCTTAGTTATTGTGAAATTAGCCTCTGCTGATTTCTTTTGAAAATGGATCAGGTTTTCCTGTTTCTGTGCACCTGGAAATATTTGGCATTCTATCATGCGATCAATATCATGTAAAGTGTTTGGATTCTCTGTTTTTTTTCTAAAGAATTTTTTTTTTTCTTTTTCACTTGGTCAATTTTATTTGCTGACCTCAAACTGTGGGACCCTATCTCTCCTACATCAAATAGCGGGTAGCAGCTCAAAGTTTGGTGACTGAGCAGCTTAACTGAGTGGCTTGGAATTTGCTCCATATGTAGTTTCGGACTGAGCCAGAGACAGTTTAGATAAAGTATGAGGCTCACTTTCTCCAGCTCCCAACTTGTGGGGATTAATGTTCTTACCCTCCTCTTACACCATCACACATAAATATAAAGTTTTCTATGTAGTTACACTGAACCCTGTTTTTGGTCCTGCAGACCAGTAAGACTAAAGACTAAAAAACTAAAGGGGTTTTTTTTGTTTGTTTGCTTTGGTCAGAGTTGCAGCCATCTTACAAGATGGAGACTCAGCCAGTACTATTCCCTTCCTTCAATGTGACTACCCTCTGACTTCCAATTGCTTTTGTCTACACTCAAACGACTTTATGTTGTTATTTTTACATTTTGTTCATACTTTATTAGTTATTTTCTGCAGAGAGACATGCAGAATCATAAGCTATCAGAGCTATCAGGCCATGCCAGAAGCGGAACTTCTCCATCATAAACTTTTAAGACCTATCAAGTTTGCTAGTTACACATAATACTGTAGGTATGGTTTGCAATTCACCCACTGAAAGCGAGGGCAAGTATTTTTCATGTTTAATAATATGTATGAAATTTGTCAAAAAGGAAATTTGTGTCCTCTGCTCATTTTTTAAATTGGATATTCACCAATTCCTAACCAGTAGGTCTTTATAAATTAAGGATAGCAAACCTTTGTCACATATGTTACAAATATATTTTCCTTATTTAGGATCTATTATGTTTGTACTATAAGACATACAAAAAGTTTGATTTTTTTTTATATTTACAAATACATGTTCATTATGGAAGAATTTTTAAAAATCCATTCTATAAAAATAAAAATCACCTATCAATCATCCTCTTTCTTCCTCCAATACCCTTTTATGGCTGTTTCTTAAAAATCAGGTATACTTCCAGTCATTTGGAAGTCTGTTTAACATTATCTACTGAAACTGAAGTTATATACAGTGTATGACCCAGAAATCCCATTTCTATGCTATAAATTACAGCACATTCATATGATGGTGCTATATAGCAATGAAAATGAAAGAACTATAACTTCATACAAAAACATGGATAAATCTAACAAATATAATGATGAGTGAAAGAAGCCAGGCAAAAAAGATCACATGCTGTATGGTTCCATTTAAATTAAAACACAGGCAAAATAATCTATGCAGTTCTCAGTCAAAATGGCCGTTATTTTGCAGAGCAGGAAAAGGACGGTGATTGGGAGGAGACTGGAAGAAGGATGACTTGCGGTAATTTCTATTTCTTGACTTCAACAGTAATTACCCATATGTTTACTTTATCATAATCCACAAACTGTACATTTATGATTTGTGCATGTAGGAGACAAGAAAGCTTAAAGTAATGTTTTCATTTTGAAGACTATGAAAAAGCTATGCAGATTACAGAGCCTATGATCCACCTTCTTCTTGTGTTTCAGACACTTATTAAATTTTGGATGTATTTACTTTTTTCAACATATATTTATAATGGTGCTAGAACTATACCATGTGTATGATTTTATATAATGCCCTTTTATTTAGTGATGCAAGCATATTAACATTTGTTAATGATCCTTCATAGACTCAACTACTGGTTACCACATATTTTACTGAGTGATATCATTCATAAGAAGATATAAGGTAATGAAAATAAAAACGTTTCAATTCGGGGCACCTGGGTGGCTCAGAGGGCTAAGCCTCTGCCTTCGGCTCAGGTCATGATCCCAGAATCCTGGGATCAAGCCCCGCATGGGGCTCTCTGCTCAGCAGGGAACCTGCTTCCCCCACTCTCTCTCTGCCTGCTTGTGATCTCTGTCTGTCAAATAAATAAATAAAATCTTTAAAAAAAAAAAAGTTTCAATTCTAGTAAAAAAAAAAAAAAAAGAAATAGATATTGTTAACTATTAATTATAAAAATAAAGAAAACATTCAATTTCAAAGCATAAATCAAATTCTTATGCTGTATGGGTATGAATGCATTTTTAACAAGTAAATGGTTTATAGTTTGCATAGGTATAGGGCTATAGCTCTAAAGAGTGCCATAGGAAATACCAGAAACGTTCCCAAAAAATGAAATAAAAACTCAAAATCACTTAAGCTACAGGAAGAAAATAACGTTCCATTTTGGTGAAGTCTGTGATAAATAATACATAGCACACACAATCCAGCAACAGGAAAGGAGTAACTGAAAATAAACTAGCACATATGCAAAGCATATCATCACTTACCCAATCTACCACCCAAGACAGACATAGCTAAGTGATCTAATGACACGGTTTTTGATTGATCCCCTTATAGTATGGTAGGCAACCACTTCCAACTGCTGGAAGTCAGCATGAAGTATATTTGCTATCTTTGACATAGTTAAATGGTATGTTAATGGAAGAGTACTAAACTGGGAATTAAGATACCTGGATTCTGACACCAACTGTGATTTTTTTTTTTTTTTAAGATTTTATTTATTTGACAGAGATCACAAGTAGGCAGAGAACGAGGAAGAAGCAGGCTCCCCGCTGAGCAGAGAGCCTGATGTGGGGCTCGATCCCAGGACCCTGGGATCATGACCTGAGCCAAAGGCAGAGGCTTAACCCAATGAACCACCCAGGTGCCCCCCAACTGTGATATATTAACCCATCACACGATACTGAATAATCTCTTATTATGGTATGAGACCATATCCTCACATTCCTCTCTGTACTTGGCACCATTAGTTTCTCCCTGCAAGTACTGAGGTACAGTTTGTTAAATTAACAAATCAGTGTAGTTGTGATTTGCTCTGGAAGGAAATGGCCTATGTGGAATCTTAAAGAAAAACCAAGAAATAAAAATGTCAGTTTTTGATACCAGAACCACTGCATTTGCATAAACATCCTACTCCTGTTTCCCTTTAAAACTGATTAATTTTTACTACTGCTTAATACAGTATTATTAAAACAGTGGCTTCAAATTTAAATGCCTACTAGGCACCTCACAGTTAACATGTCCAAACTAAACACTTACTCCAGTCACTGAAAACTAAATCAAAATAATATTTCTTCACACAAATTCTGCCTCATCTCTGGTAACTACAGTCCCATCCTTTTACTTGTTCAGGACCACTAATAGGAAGCTATCTCTTTCCTGTTGCCTCTACCTTCAAAGTATGTCTTGGATGTGTTCATCCTCATCATCTCCACGGCTAACACCCTTTTAATCCACCATCACGTCCTTAAACTGGTGTCCCTGATCCTGTCCTTGCCCCTAATGCATTTACACTTAGCACAACAGTGAGTGATGCTACCGAATGGTAAACTAGACCCTGTCTCTCTCACTGCTCTAAGCCATCAACATCTTTCCATTTCTCTTAGTACCTACCAAAATGATTCTGCCCCCTATTACTTTGTTGAACCCTTCACTTTTCACTCTTCTCCTCGCTCATTCTACCTTGCCACAGTGACCTTTAAGGTGTTCCTCAAACACGCCAGCTTCGTCTAGTGCCTCAAGGTCTACATGTACTGTTTATCACTCTTCCCAGAGATATCTGCACATCTCACTCTTTCACAAATTTTGTCCAAATGTCACTTTCTCCATGAGCACTATACTGACCACCTATTTGAAACTGCAGCTCTGAGGCATCTGGGTGGCTGAGTCAGTTAAACATCCAACTCTTGGTTTTGGCTCAGGTCGTGATCTCAGGATTGTCAGGTTAGGCCCACGATGGGCTTTGTGCCCAGAAAAAGAGTCTGCTGGAGATTCTCTCCCTCTACCCCTCCCCCTGCTTGCACTCTCTCTCTTCCAATTAAATAAAATCTTAGAGAAAAGGACAGAGGAAGGGAGGGAGGGAGGGAGGGAGGGAGGTAGAGAAGGAGGAAGAGAGGAACTTCATCACCATTCTAGCACTCCCCATGGCCCTCACTCAACTTTTTCTCCAGATCACTTATATTTACTTATAATAACCTACAATATTTATCTCCTTCCTTCATTGAAATGTAAGGTCTGTAATGGTAAGAATTTCTGTTTCATTCACTGTCCATGTAACAATGGCTAGGGAATACTCAGTAAACATTTCTGAATGACTATGTTCCATATAACCCTAAGGTTCCATTCAAGTGCATAAGGAAACCTGAAAATTCTTTTTTGCTCGTAAAAATATATCTTTAGTGGCACCTGGGAGGCTCAGTCAGTTAAGCATCTGCCTTCAGCTCAGGTCCTGATCCCAGGGTCCTGGGATTGAGCCCTGCCATTGGGCTCCCTGCTCAGCAGGCTTACTTCTCCCTCTCCTGCTCCCCATGCTTGTGCTCTCGCTCTGTCAGGTAAATAAAATCTTTAGCTCTAAAATAAAATAAAAATATATCTTTAGTGATATAGTAATTGGATAACACTAAAATATATGCAAATAGTACAAGTGAATGCTAACAACGGAATGCTAGACAACCACTATGTTAAAATATGATGCCAGATAAACTTATTTCTGGGCCCCGGATCAAAATTTCTCTCTTAGCTGTTTAATTGGACAATATTCCAAAAATCTGAGTAAATCATAAGAAATCATTACTACTTAGACTACTACATTATATGATTTAGGATTTACTCTTTATTTTGTATTCCTCAAAAAGAAAGCCAGAAAAATGAACTGGAAGAGGAGATACATACTAGGCTACATCTGTAATCTGTAATATCTGATTTATAATTTGCTTCATGAAAATAATGCAAGATTGTTTCTACATGTTGACTCTGTAAATGTAATAAAATTAAACATACTACAATAAAATGCTGTCTTTATCTGTTTTATACATTATAGTTCCAACCAAATTCTAGCCCTCTGTAAAAAGGAACTGATTATTTTTTAAGTGGTTCTAAATCTAAATGCATTCCAGAGTTTTGTACAAACCAGATTGCCCCCTTTATAAATTAACCCCCTTTCCAACAGACAAGATTCCTCTAAGAATGTATTTCAGTCAAAATATAATTACTTGTGGGGTGCCTGGGTGGCTCAGTGGGTTAAGTCTCTGCTTCGGCTCAGGTCATGATCTCAGGGTCCTGGGATCGAGCCCTGCATGGCCAGGGTGGCGGGGGGGTGGGGGGGGTCTCTGCTCAGTAGGGAGCCTGCTTCCCCTTCACCCTCTGCCTGCCTGACTACTTGTGATCTCTCTGTCAAATAAATAAAATCTTTTAAAAAAATAATTTTATATATATATATGTGTGTGTATATATATATAAATTTGTGAGTATTTGCACGAAGTTAACCAGTCATCTGTTTTGATTATCTTGAAAGAATGTCAATTACAACTTAAGGATCATCAGTTAAGTGAAATGTGATTTTGTACTTAGGTTTTGTAAACAAGGGATGGTACTGTTTCAAGCCCATATTTAATTTTGGATTAATTTCTCATAAGATAAAAGAATTTAAAAGTATTACAGCAAAATCATTGAAAGGTCAGGCCTAGGAAAGCTGGGATATAATAAAAACTTGTTAATGAAGTAAAGAAGAAGAATAAAGAAGTTAGTTCATATATTATTTATTCATCTTAACAATATTCCTAAGTTTCAAGTCACAAATGTAGACTTTTCACACTTAGACCTTCAAAAATAAGTTGAATTACGTTTGAGATATTAAATTCATCTGCCCTGACAAAACTCCCTGCTAATTTCATCATTTAAAGATTTAGCATTTACAGATTTAACTTATTTCAAAAACTCAAAGAGACTACACCTCTCTCTGTGGGAAGAAAACTAGCCAATTCATTCAAAAGTACTTATGTACGGTTATAATTACAAAACTGCCCTGTTATGCAGAAACAAGGCAGTCATGATAAGCCATTAAGTCCTACAGTACAGGTATGAATTAAACATAACAGAGAACCACTATAATCAATAAGTAATGACCACCATATACCTTGCTCAGTCATTTTAAAAATAATTCAGCTGTATTTGTCAGATATAGGTCTATTACTCATAATGTCATGACATCAGGCCTGAGAGGCATACATAAGTACTTATTGGCAATTAATTTGTATTATGTCCATGTACAGAAAGGGGTGAACACGGCAGGCCTGATGCTGTTATCTTTAGAAAAGCCTGTTTGGAAGGTTGGCCTAGCTGGTGTCTGACAACTTGGATTTTGGGAGTGTTCCCACCGTTCCCTAATTGCTAAGAGTGGCTCACTGTGTCTAAACTGTTTGTGCAAACCATATGGTTTATGCTGAACACCTGCTTTCCTTCTGGGAGTTTGAAATTTTGGTAATGCTAACCAAAGGATGCCTGTGTGACCAACTCCTAATAAAAACTGAGGACTAAGTCTCTAATGAGTTTCCCTAGTACACAACACTTCACACATGGAGTCACAATTCAACACTGGAGGAATTAAGCACATCCTGAGTGACTACTGGGAGAGGGCTCTTGGAAGCTTGTGCCTGGTCTCCTCCATTTCACATGCTTTTCCCTTTGGCTGTAAGAAACCTTAGCCATGAGTGTAAATACACGATGAGTCCAGTGCAGATCCAAAGAAGAAATGCACTTTCAATCTCTCTGTATTTCTTAGTGTATGTAACATACTCTTTTAACAATATGCATCACACTTGGTGATTTTATATATTTGACCCTCCTAAGTGTTAGTTAACACTGATGAACTGTTCAATAGCAAAAATATATGTGGTGGTAACAGCACCATTCAAACAACAAAGGGCAAATTTTTGGCAGGTTCAAGTAACACAGTTGGATAAAAGATGGATTTCTTTGACCATGTGCAGTCTTCGGCCCTCCAGTTTGTTTTAATAAAGTTTTGATAGTTTTCCACCTATAAACATCCTAAAGAATATCCAAAGCATTCTTAATTTCATTTTTTCCTGTCAGTTCATATTATCCTTGGAATTTATAAAATATAACATATTTCATTACATGTGACTGACAGAAGACGACAGATATTTTGTTTACTACAGCTCTGCAAGGTCTCAAAGAAATGAAGAATCCGTGCTTCCTTATGGTTTACAGAATTTCTTTAGAACTAACTGTTACCACTTATTGGGCAAAAGATCAAAACAGACTGCAGAAGACATTATACAAAAGAAACATTAAAATAAGATTAAAAAAAAAAAAAAAAAAAAAAAAAGGAGTTAGTGAGCAGTAGATACATCTAGGTTAAAGAGAGCTCCAGGCCATCCCTGATGACAGTACTTCTTTGGTCTTGATGTGTCATAGCAAGAAGAAAAAAAAGTTATTTTTAAAGTTAATTTCGTTATTCAATGTGGAAGCTTTATATCAAATGCCAACTATGCAATTCAGAAAAAGCAACAAAATATAATGAATTTTTACAAAGCAGCAATTCAGTGATTCTTCCTCTCATGGACTATCTCCAGAAGACAAACTGTAACACAAGAATGCATAGTTTACATATGTGTATATTCTATATAATGTATATATGACAAACTATACACACACACATACACACACACAACATACAGTATAGGTGACACAATATTACTAACACAGAAAATATAAATTAGCAAAGAGTCGAACACATGGAAAAAGTCACAGAATGAAAAGTAACCTCCAGAGGTCATCAAACCGTCTTCCTAAAACACAAGCTGGTAACTCCCAGATCCAAGAAAAGCAATGATTCCACCATCACACTTGATGAAAGAGAATTTCTGTTTTGGCTTTTAGAAAATGGGAGACCTGGAGAGAGCCATGACATTCTAGAATTTTCCTTCAGTTTCGTTCCCAACAATGTCAGTGTTCATTGTGTTAATATCTAAAAATACACTGGTAATTTTAGTGGCTCTATTCACTGCCAGTATCACTGGCAAAAGAATACTGTAAAGTTTAGTTTTCTATCTCAACCAATTGATCACTTGCTTTTCTGTTGATGTATACTCTACCAACAGTTAATCTTATCTGAGTGTACATAATAACAAGATCAGCATTCTCAGTTCTGTATCTAATCTCTAAGTCAAGCCACCTTTACTCATCAAATCAAGGTTAAATTCCAAAAGAAAAGGTAATGGGTACTATTTTTCTATATAAAAAAAAACAAAATGCAAAAAAGCATACTTTATAAAGACAAAGATTATCAAGTTGACACCAGTTTAATACAAATACTGCTTACTTGTTACCCAGAAGCTGAGAATTTCTTGTTTCTGGTTATAGTTTTCATTACTTGAAATGACAGTTATTGTGACTTTATAAACATTCACTGTAGAATAAGAATCATGAATTGTAAATAAAAATAGAGTTTTAGAAGCATTAAGGCATGTAAAAATGAAACATTCTAAATGTTATCAGCTACTTAAGACAAATCTTAATTGTGTTTCAACATAAGATGAAGTGTGCAACTCAGACTAAATCAGTGTAGAGTAAAATCCAATAGTGTATATACAGATAATGAAGGTATCGTGGAAACTGGTTAAAAATTATAATGGAGAGAGAACTAGTAAGAATATAGCAACCTGGCTGAAATTGATATTCATTAGGGTACTCTTCACATCAATAGGGAGCATTTGGACTCTGGTCTTTATCAGTGTCCCAGCTGGTAATGGTTGAAGGTTAATGCCTTACCCCATTCTGTTCAATTTTCTATCCTAATTAGCCCTCCAAATCTATAGCTGTGAGCACCAAGTGTCTGTGCTCAAAAGAAACTAATTAATGCTAGCAAATTAGATCAAGTCCAAAGATCCAACAGCCAAACTCTTAGTTAAATGCTCCTTGTTAATAGGAAGTGTAGCTGTCAATAACTGCTGTTGGTGACTATAATGAGGCATCCTTCTTTCATTGAAAGTGATTTCATTTCTCTTTGTCCCTGCAAAAGCTGTTCCATTCCCTTCACAAACCTAAGTTGCTGGCAGTCTGACCCAGTTCTTATGATCAGCTGGGATGAAATGACATGCAAAAAATCAAACAGAAAAGCTTTCCTACATAATCAGGTTTAAGGCATTTAGCAGAGAGTCAGATCACTTATTAAAATTCCTGTATCTTTATCGAAAAACTATACAGTGAGCACACACAATGCTTTTATATAAAAATCCTACAATTATTTAATAAAGCAAAGGCTGTAAATAGTAAATAAACTACAAGGTGAGTGTCCTGATTCTAAATTACATCTTATTGTTCAGTTCAAATATAGCTCTTCTGCTGCTGAACACCAATGTATGTTCTTGACTAAACCACATGGTTAAGCAAGAATACTAAAGAGTATTGTTTTATAAAATAATTTTAGATTCTATAACAGTTTTAGACCATATGGCCTAAAAAAAAAAAAATCAATATATGATTATCTATAAAAGATTCAAATATTCAAAAATCAATTGTTACACCATGTTCTAACACGGACAAATGCATTGAAAAAACCCAAGCAGATCTCAAATTTTAAGATGCTTTCAGTCTTTAGAAGATTTTAAGTATATTTTAAGAAAGACTTAACCAAGTCAACATCCTAAAAACAACTTAACTTTTGATAAAGCAAAAAATAAACATTTTTTCTATACCACTCGTTATAGGATAGTTGGGCAACACAAACTTATATTTTGTTATACTCTATTTCTTTTGTTTTTTAAAAAAACCAAAAACAGTTTCATTTTATGAGTTAGCAAAGGCAGTTCTGAAACCCAAACCCAATTCTTCTGCATTTTCATCTGTATCATGTGAGTAAAAACTCAATCTGTAATTGAGTTAGCTAGCTTTTTTCATTCTAGATATCAGAATAATGTGTTAAAAACAGAATAAATACAACTCATATTTATAACTTTGAACCAATATATCAGGAGCAAGTAAATCTTCCTGGTAGTAAAAATTTAGCCCTATAATTCCATTACACATTGTTAATTTTTATTCTCCCTCACCTGGGTCAGGAGATTTTATATATATATATAAATATATATGTGTTTGTGTGTGTGTATATATACACACATATATATATACACACACATATATTTATTTACTTAAAGTTCTGAGGCAAGTGGAGAATTATCTCCAGACTATCCGCATGACACCTGCCAATTCTAGCTTTGCAGTGAACCCTGCCTGCAGGTGGCAATGGGTTAGTTACTCCTGATACCTGGGGGTGTGAGTGCAAGGAAGGTGCTCTGATTAAACAACTAATTCACAGTGAAAGCAAAACTAGTATCATAGACTAAGTAATTATTGATAACGTTATTTATGGATGGATTTAACTTAAATCTTATGAATGGATTTGAAACTGGAATAGATCACAATAAGTCATCTAAGAAACAGAAATGACCACCACACAATGTCCACTGTGAGAATTACTCTTCTTTTATCACTTCAATCCAAGGATTTCAAAGGTCATTCTCAAAGAACAGCATCAGAGGGACAGAAATGTTCCCAGCATCCAAACATTACTGACACAGTCCCAAAACTACAGATGACACAGCCTGGCTCCCTATAGAGAAACTTGCTGATGGGAATCACAGGCCATCATCCTCACAAAGAATCACTGAAGTCCCTCAAGGAAGAAGACTACAGGGAAAAGTGAAGAAGGGGAGCCAGGAAAATGGTGTACATCAGCAAAAATTTTACTACTACTTCTTTTAGATGGCCATTTCAGGAGATAGATTTGTTTAAAAAGACGTTTGTTTCTACAGTAATACTGTCATCTGCTTTTCTAATGACCCCCCATCTATGGCCTCAGTTTTCACCTTCCACTGCTTTGTTTACATGTTTTCACTAAATTTTATATATTAATCAACAGCATGTCTCTAGATGTACAGAATACAGGAGTATCCTACGTTAAGAAACATGTTCTAAAGAAAACATACATATGTGGGTGCCTAATGCATTCATTTACATAAATATCATCCATTTAAGAATGTAAGATATAGAAAAGTAAATAAAAAGACTCAATGTAAGTACTACTGAGATTCCATTAACAATTCAGTAATAGACAATGGCACCAAAGAAAATCATCTTAGAATATATAATTATATGCTGATAAAGAAAAAACAGGTACATATTACATTTGAGGTTTCTTCTTTCCCTATCGAAATCACCAGAATAACTTGTTTCTCTAAAATAATAATAACCAAGTTTCTCTATATATGTAATTGTACTCCTGGGAAAAAAATTTTTTTTACTAGTAATTTGGGAGAATATTTTTAAATTGTAAATGAATTGAACACCGTCTGGAAGTTCTGAAAGCTGAAATAGTGGTATCTCCGTGAAAGGGTGAGAAGCAATTCATACATATTAATTCACTGACTACTTGACTCTGAGGCTAAGGATTAAATTCAGATCATATTATAAAAAATGTATTTGATCTTTATATGAATATTTGAATCTTACCTTGAACTTGTTCAGAACATCTCTCTCGGGCTTTTTCTCTCATTATTTTAGGGATCAAAACATCCTTTTCAACATGTCTGAGATGCTGCCCTGAAAAAAAAGACCGAGATCATTCTTTAATACAGTGAAATCTCAAGTAAATCACCAGTTTAGGGAAAAAATAAGCACTCTGCTTTATTCAAAATGAAAGCCTATGCAAATATACTAAAAGCTGACTCTAACAACTTCATAAGATTGTGATTATTTTAGTAGGTAAAAATCATTCTAAGTATTTTTTTATATAAAACAAAAAAATGTTTTTTTTTTTTTTTTTCTCAGTGGGTTAAAGCCTCTGCCTTTGGCTCCGGTCATGTTCCCAGGGTCTTGGGATCGAGCCCCGCATAGGGCTCTCTGCTCTGCAGGGACCCTTCTTCCTCCTCTCTCTCTGCCTGCCTCTCCCCCTACTTGTGATCTCTGTCTGTCAAATAAATAAAGTAGAATCCTAAAAAAAAAAAAAAAAAATGTTTATTGGCTTCTCTCTCTCTAAAAAAAAAAAAGGAGGAGGAAAAGGAGAAGGAGGACGAGCGGTTCCCGCAGGAAGACCTCAGCCCAAAGCGACCTTGGAGCCAGTGCCCAGGCTGTGTGTTCCATTCTCCAAAGGACAAGAACCACTGAGATTCGTGAGCCAGAAGATCCCGGAAGATGGTGTTGCCTTCTCTTGGGAGAGGGAGAAGACAGGAGGACCCTGGGGAGAGTAGCATACAGGATGCTGATGATGTGAGGGAAGACGAAGGAACCAGCGCTCTGTCTAGCATCACAGGACCATTTAAATGTCTTATGCAATAAAGGCTGTTTTCCAAACCT
>NW_019154123.1:1588950-1667251 GCF_002288905.1 Enhydra lutris kenyoni
GCCTGTGATCTCTGTCAAATAAATAAATAAAATCTTAAAAAAAAAAAAAAAACACAAGCAATAGGTTCCTAAAAATTTCTACAAGCTACACTGCAACACTTTTATTTGATAACATTCTATGCAACCTTGTCAAAAGGTCATAAACTAAAGCATTATAATTTCCCTTAACATAACCCAAAAAAAGAGGATTTTTATCAATACTGAGATTCAAGGATAGATGAACAAATCCAAGATTATGAGACACACAAGTAGTTTCTCAATCCAGTAGTAAGAGTAGCCTAAGAAAGAAAGAACTGGCAGAAGAAAAAGAACTACATGTGCATGTAAAAACAGCACATGAACCTTCTGTGCATTTTAAACAAAATGACCACAATTAGACTAAAAGAGGAGACAGAGCACCTACTCCAGGGTTCTATCAGCTCCTTAAATTCGTAGAGTCCTGAAAAACAAAGGGATAGATGTCCTCAGAGAAACCAAAATAATCAGGAATCTCTTTAAAAACAAGAGGCAGATGAGATCAGATTAAAGGAGGTAATCATATACTCAGGAGTTTCTCCCCAGAAAAAAATTGATTCCAAAAGTGGGTATTGCTCCATGCACTGAAGGGACAAAAATGGGAAGGGACTTCCTGAAGGAAAGCAAAGCACTGTTAGTTGAGAAGCCTCAGCAGGACCAAGTGGGTCACCTCTTCTTGCTGCCTTTAGACCATGGGTAAAAGTAGTAAATAACATGTATTTATCCCCAAAGGATCAGGACATTTCCAAGTATCTAGTGACACATAGGAAGACCAGAACCCCTAAACTTTTCCTGGTACTACGCAATTCCCAACAACCTTTGGTATAGGCAGCCATGAACGGAGAGTATTTGCAGAGCGCGTAAAAGGGCATCTTAAAAAGCAAACAAAATCAACAACAACAAAACAGCCAAGAATCACCTAAATTTGGTGGGACAACATGGTGAAAGGGGGAAACCAACTGTAATTAATCAAGAAATATTCAAATCTTGGAGACTTAGAAGAGTAAAAAAAAAAAAAGAATTTAAAGTATAAGAAATACACTGAAGTAAATATAAAGACAGGAGTCCTCAGACAGAAATGGATTACAGATTACCTACGTGCACTGTAGAGAAATACCTGAAGGTCAAAAATCCCAAAAGCTTCAAAAGGGAGAAAACGTTACCCCCAGAGGAATGAGAATCAGATTTATATCGTTTCACTGGCAAGACTTTGATACATGAAGACGATGGAGAAATAACTTCAAAGCTCTGAGAGTGAATTTCTTTATATCCAAGGATTCCAAAGCCAATTAAGAGTATAGATATTTTCAGATATGTAGGGACTGAAAACTCTATCCCAGTCCTACTGAAATGAAGCCACACCCTTCTGTTGTGCAACAAGCCATCAACACACTTAGTGGCATAAAACATATTGTTATGCATAGAGATCCAACAGGCCAGTACTTCAGAAAGGTAACCAGAATTGACCCTTCTCAGCCTCATAGTTATCTGAGGCCTCTTCTAGAAGAGTTAAATGACTGGCACTGACTTCAACAGCTACAAAAGCTGAGGCTGGAGGATCTACTTCCAAGATGACTTCTTTCTTCACCTACCATTTAACCTCTGGGCTGAAATGGCTGATGAATGGGCTCAGTGAGAACTGTAAACTAGAGCACCCATACATGACTTCTCCATGTGGGCTGATTTTTCACAGTGTAGCAGGTAGGTCTTGAGATGGAGCAATCTAAGAAGGAATGTCCACTATAGCCCTGTATCTATTAAAGAAATTGAATCTGTAGTTAAAAGCTTTCTCCCATAAAAAAATTCCAGACATAGGGAGCCTCACATGAATTTGACCAAACATTTAAAAAAGAAATACCAATTCCATACAAATGCTAATAGAAAATTAAAGACAGCCAGCATTACCCTGATACCAAAAGCAGGCAAAGACATTAGGAGAAAACTACAATCCAATATCTCATCAACAGAGATGCAAAAATCTTAATGAAAGATTAGCAAATTAAATCTAATAATATAAAAAAGGATAATACTTCATGACTAAATAAGATCCCAGGACTGCAAGATTTACTTAACATTCAAAAACTGATAAATATAATTCATCAGATTAAAAAGCTAAAAAAAGGAAAAACACATGGTTATCACAATAGACACAGAAAATACACCTGATAAAAATCCAAAATCTATTCCTAATAAAATCTTCCAGTAAAGTAGAAACAGAAGGAAACTTCCTCAACACGATAACTAACAGCTATAGAAAAAAACCCACTATTATTTATCAGTGAAACACCAAATGTTTTCCCCAACGATAGGGAACAAGGTAAACAAGTCTGCTTTTGCCACTTCCATTTAACATTTTCCTTGATGTTCTAGACAGTGTAATACAGTAAGAAAAATAAAAGGCTTCTGGATTGAAAAGAAATAAAACTGTAGTTATTCAAAGGTAATATGGTCATTGATCTAGAAAATCCAACAGAAACTATAAAAAAGCTATTAGAACTAATCAGTGAGTTCAGCAAGATTTCCAGATGTAAGATTAATATACAAAAATCAAATGGAGATGACATCATTAAAAAAAAAAAAAAAAAAAAGCTTTTTATAAAGTGAACAAAAGGGCTCAGGGACCTGCAGAGCCAAAAAAAGAAAAAAAGAAATCCATCACTTATTCTACCAGAGGCTCAGAAAAAAAGGAAAAATGCAGAAACAAAAATTTATTTGAAGACATAATGGCTAAAAGCTTCCCAGATGAGGCAAAAGACATAAACCTATTAATTTAAGGAAAACAGTTAAAAACCCAAAGAAACACACAGCTAGACACATCATAATCAAACTTCTGAAAATGAAAGGCAACGAGAAATCTTCACAGCATCAGAGAGAAATACAGGAGAACAAAAGACAAAGGATTTCTCATCAAAACCACAGACACCAGAAGGAACTGCATGGTATTTTCAAGTATTACAGAAAAGAACGGTCAATAATTCTATATCCATTAAACGGTCTTTAGGATTGAGGATGAAATAAAGACTACTCAGATGAAGGGAAGCTAAGGTAATTTCTAGCCAGCAGACCTATTTTCAAGGAATGGCTAAAGGAAGTTATTCAAACAGGAAGGATAGGATAACAAGAGGAAACTCAGAACAACAGAAATGAAGAAAAGGCAACAGAAAGGTAAATAAACTATTCTTGAGTTTTAAATGTTATTTTTGACAGAAGCAAAAAAAATCCTAGCATTAACAATGTATATAGAGGTAATAGTAAGGATGACTATACCATAATGGGGAGATGATAAAGCAGCTTTGGTGATAGCAAGATTATATTTCACTTAAATGATAAAATGTTCACCCTGGAAGACTGTACTAACTATGTACATACAGTGTAATCTTTATAAGAACCATTAGAAAAATTTAGAACACTAGATAAATCAAATGGAGTATCAACAAATTGAAAGTGTATTTTCTCTGACCATAATGAAATCAACTAGATACCAAAAACAAAATGTCACAGGAAAGTCTCCTAAAACCTGGAAACTAAACAGCACTCTTCTAAATAATTCATAGATCAAAAAGTATGAGGAGAGGAGAAGAACATAATGACCTGAATGAAAATAAAAACAAAATTTACTAAAACTCTAAGACAAAGCTAGAGCAGTGCTTGTAGGGAAATTTGTTGCAATAAATGTATACCTTTAAGAAGAAAGTCTCAAACTACTAATCTATGGTTCCATCTGACAAAATCAGAAAAAGGACAAAAAGAACCTAAAACAAGCAAATAAAATAAAAACAAGAGCAGAAATCAGAAAAATTGACAACAGGGAAACAAATGAGATAATCATACTGTTTTTGTTGTTGCTATTTTAGAAAAATCAATAAAACCGGCCCAGATGGTTTCATTGACAAAGTCTATGAAATACTTACTGAACAAATAGCACCAATTCTATAGTCTCTTCCTAGCACTATTTTATGAGACCAGCCTTACTCTGATACCAAAAGCAAAGACAATATTAAAAAACAAACAAACAAAAAAAGCAATATTCCTCATGATTATAGATTCAAAAATTCTCAATAAAATATTAGCAAATTGAATCCAGCAATATAGAAAAAGAAAAATACACCACATCTAGTTGGGTTTATTCCAAGACACAAGGTTGGCTCATTATTTGAAAATTAATCAAGGTGATCTATCATATTAACAGTCTAAAAAAAGAAAACCACATGATCACATCAATTAAAGCAGAAAAAACATTTGATAATACCATTCATTAAAAACAAACAAAACTTTCAATAAACTAGGAACAGAAAGGAACTTCTTCAACCTACAGACTGTTTGCAAAAATCCTATAGCTAAAAAATCCTATACCACACTTAATGGTAAAACACTGAATGTTTTCCTTGTAAGAACTGGAACATGGAGTAAAATTCTATAGGACTATACACATACATATGCATGTATATAAAAACTGGTGAAAACTGAAGAGGCCTATAGTCTAGGCAATAGTATTATACCAACTTCAGTTTCCTGCTTTTGGTATTGTGCTACAGTTATACAAGAGGCCACCACTGAGGGAAAGCAGCACAAAGGGCATGTAGGACTCTATACAATATTTTTCACAACTTCCTGTGAGTCTCTAAATTATTTCAAAATAAAAAGGTCAAGGAAAAAAACTTGAATAAGAAATCACAGAAGAAAATCTTCATGACCCAGAGTTAAGAGTTCTTATATATAACACCAAACTCATGATCCATAAAAGAAAAAAAAAAAAAAAAAAAAATCAAAAAATAAAAACATTATAAAAAAAAAAAAAAAACACAAAAACAAAAAAAAAAAAAAAAAAAAAAAAAAAAATCAATAAATTTAAACTTCATCCAAATTAAAAGCTTTCACAGAAACTGCTCTTAGGAAGATAAAGACAAGTCACATAGTGGGAAAGATTATTCACAAATTCCATATCTGAAAAAGGACTTGCATCCAAAATACATACAGACTTCTTTAAACTCCAGCAGTAAGAAAACAATCGATTTAGAAATGGGCAAAAGACTTGAACAGACACTATACGAAAAGATATAAGGATAGCAAATAAACACATGAAGAGATGCTTAGTATCATTAGTCATTAGGGAAATCCAAAATAAAGTTACAAAAGTTATCATTAAAGACCTATTAAGATGGCTAAAAGAAAAAAAGTAGTAATACTAAGTGCGAACAAGGATACAGAGTAACTGGATCTCTCAGACATTCGCAGTAGGAACATTAAATGGTACAGGCACTCTGGAAGATAATCAGGCAGTTTCTTATCAAGTTAAACATACAGTTGCCATGTGACCCAGCAAAACACTCATCAGGATTTATCCCAAGAAATGAAAATATGTTCCCACAAAAACCTGTGGGCAGATGTTCACTGTGGCTTTACCCGTAAAAGCCAAAACATGGAATTAACCCAAAAGTACTTCAACAGGTAAGTGAGTAACAGTTCATCAAGACAACAGAATATTATTCAGCAATAAAACAGAATGGATTACTGACATCCAACAATGGCAGGAACTTAGATGGATCTCAAGCGCATTAAATTGAATGAAAAAAAAAGACCATCTCAAAGGGCTACATATTGTATGATTCCATTTATATAACATTCTTAAAGTGACAAAACTGGAGTAATGGATTACTGGTTCCCAGTAGTTCAGAGCTAAAGAAGCAGTAGGACGATTAAAAGCAAACAGCGGATTCCTTTGTGCTGATTGAAGACTTCTGAATGCTGTGATCATGGCTACCTAACTATTCACCAGCAATAAAAATACCATAAACACACACTCATGTAAAATTTGATAAAATTCAACTAAGGTATGTACCTGAATTAGCATACCAATGCCAATTCCTGGTTTCCTTATGTATAATTTAGAGCTGTGTGTCCCAATTTTTTTCCATTTTTACTATAGTAGAGCCTTTATAGGTTTTTTTCCTAATGCCCCCCATGAAATGTTAATACCACAGACACATTGTCTCTTTATTTATATGCTGCACGTATAACAGTACTTCATATATTGAAAGATCAAGATTATTTTCTCCCTCCATTAACAATTTTTGCCCCTTTGAAGGCAGTAGCATACTCACTGAAGACCTATATTAAGGTTATGAGAGACAGTATCATTAGGAAAAACTGGAGAAAAGGAACATGAAAACTGCCATGTTTTGCAGCTTTATGTGTTACACTATTTCAAAATAAAGTTGTAATTTTAAAAAGATTAAAAACATCTAAGAGTAAAGGACTTAGAATAACCAAAACAGTAAAACAGAAGAACAAATCTGGATGACTTACATACCTGATTTCAGGTGATTCCAAGTCTCACTACAAAGCTACAGCAATCAAGGTGGTGTAGTACAGGTATAATTAGGATAAACAAATAGATTCATGTAACAAAACAGAGTCCAGAAATGTTCCCACTTATATAGTCACTTTATTTCGACATATTTTCACCAAGGTTACTGAAGAAACAAAAGCATTTTTTCCTAATATTTTAGTTATTTATTTGAGAGTGTGAGCAAAGAGGAAGGATAGAGAGAGAGAAAAGGAGACTCCTCACTGAGCAGGGAGCCCAATGAGGGACTTGATCCCAGGACTCTGGGATCATGACCTGAGCTGAAAGCAGACGTGTACCTGACTGAGCCACTGAGGCACCCAATAAAAGCATTTTCAACAAATGGTGGTAGACCTGGATAAAAATGGAGGTGGGGGGGGAAATCAGCCTAAACCTTCTGATCTACTTCACAGTACCCACAAAAACTAATTTGCCAGATTATAAACCTAAATATGAAAACTAAAACTATTAAACCAAACAAAACTTCAATTCCTCAGAGTAGAAAAAGTTTTTTTTAAGAAGACACAAAGACACTAAACAGAAGAGAAAAAGATAAATTTAATTTCATCAAATATAAAACCTGTTCATCGAAAAACACCATGAAGAAAATTAAACGGCAAGCCAGAAGAAAGCGTTCACAGTAGATAGACAGATACAGACACAGATAAATACAGAAATAGGTACAGTTCTATATCTATATATGTAGATACATAGACTTATTTGACAAAGGACTTGAATTTAGCATATATAAAGAATTCCTATGGATCAATAACAAAAATACAAACAACCAAATAAAAAACCCAATAAAAAAGGGACAAAAGGGGTGAATGGATTCCTCAAAAATATATACAAATTGTAAATATGTAAATGAACAGGTGTTCAAAATCATCAGTCATTAAGAAAATGCAAATGAACCCCATTATACCATTTCACACCCACAAGAATGACTAAAATTAAAAATACTGACAACACCAAATGTCAGAACGTGGAGCAACTGGAACTTTCATATATTGCTGGTAAGAGTGTGAAGAGAAACTTCTTTGGAAAACTAATTGTTAAGTTATAGTTAAATATACACCCAACCTACTTTCCACTCCTAGGTATTCATTCACCTATCGTCAATAACAACACATTTCCAGAAAATGACTTGTATAAGTCTGTTTATGGAAGCATTCACACTAGCCAAAAATTGGAAACAACCTAAATGCCCAGCTGAATACTACTCAGCAATACAATAACTGCTGATACACTCAATATGGGTGGAACTTAAAAACTGTTGAGAACAAGAAGCCAGGTCCAAGAGTAAATACTACAAGATTCTAGAACATAAAAAACTGTGGTGATAAAGAATAGAACACTGGTTATCTATGGGAGTTGAGGAGGATACTCTCTGGGGGAGGTCTTGATTCGGTCAGTTGTAGACACGTATCACAACTTACAACCTATAGATTTCACTGCATATTTTACCTCAATTTATATTAGCTTTAAAACAGGATAAATAACTGCACTCATAGTGGGTGATTTTAACATGTAACTTTTAAATAATTAAGTAGATAAAAAGTTCTGTAATTTTCTCCTTAAAGATATTATTCATCTTTTACTAGATTTATTTCTACTAGTAAGGGTTAAGTAACATGTAATTATTTGTTGCTAGTTTCACTTAAATTTTTTATTGTCCTTATAGCCAACACAATCTTACTTCTCATTAATTCTAGTAAATTGGCCATAGTCTTCTAATTTCTATGTGGACAATCACAGGGACAGCTCTGCTCTTTCTTCTTAAATGCTTACTGGCTAGGTCCTTTAGAAAAATGGTTTAAGTATAAACTAACAGCACCTCGGTCTTGGATGCTCAAATTCCATTTAGAATTTTTATAGTGATCTTCCTGTTGAGATTGGCCTATGATTTTCCTCTGAGTTGCTTTGGTGTAACAGTTACATTATTTAAATGATAAACTAGGGACCTAACTCTCCCCTTGTATTCTCTAAACACTCTGTATAAAATAAAGATTAACAGTTCCTTTAAAGTTTGGTAGAAACTACCTGTGACTATCAGTTTTAGGAATCAACTTGGCTAGGCTATCCTCTCCAGTTATTTAAACAAACACTAATCCGGGTTTTGCTGGGAAGGTACTTGGCAGATGTGATTAAAGTCTATAATCAGTTGACTTTAAGTAAACTAGATTTTCCTAGCTAACCTGGGTGGGTCTCAAAAGCCTGAAGAACAGCGTTGGTGGTATAGTGGGGAGCACAGCTGCCTTCAAAAGCCTGAAGAACAGAACTAAGATTTTCCTAAAGAATGCCTTCTGCAAACTGTGGCTTCAGCTCAGAACCAAGGGTTCTAATGCTGATAGCCATTCTTCCCCATAGCTTGGCCAGCCCTACATTTCAGACTTGCCCAACTAGCTACCACAGTCACATGACCGATGGTCTCTGCTCGAATTCTTGACAGGTACACCAGCTGTTAGCACCTAGGTCTTGCAGTCTGTGAGTGAGAGAGACACAGAGTTTTACCTACCAATTCTGTTTTCTAAGGGCTTTTTATTTTTTAGTTACAGTTTTAGCAAATTTATATTTCACAAGGAAACTATCCATTTCGTCAAATTTTCCAAATAATGATATGAAGATATTCACATGATTTTTTTCCTCTTTACCACACCTATAGTTGTATCCGAATTTTCACTGCCTATGCCAGGGTTCAACAAACTATTTCTAGTTAAGGACGAGACTTGTGAATAAAGTTTTGTAGGCTACAAACTATCTGTCATGTATATGCCTTTTTAAACCACCCTTTGAAAATGTAACTAACCATTCATAGCTTACAGACCTTACTAAATTTTGCCTGGACCCTGGTTTACTGAAACCTGGCCTAAACTATTTATTTATGCCCCTCTTTCTCCTTAGCTTTGCCAGAGCTGCTGTCAGATGGGAAAAAGGACAGTGAGCTTATAGAAGGCACTGGAAATATGGATGGAGGAAAAAAAGGCAGCTTCGAGGGAGGCCCTACAGGATAACAGGGCCTGCAGGGACTAAGGAAAAGAGGATTCAAAGAAGGCTGCCAGTTTTTCTGGCTCCCAGGGAAACGCTGTGACCACTCACTGACACAGGGAACGCATGAGAAACACCAGGTGAGAGAGGACTTCAGCTGTGGACATGGTGAATTTCCGATGCCTGTGAGACTTCCTGTGGAGTGGAAAGCTGATGTGTACTTGAAGGGAAATAATGAAACAGGAGACTATCTCCACATACTTCTTTCCTCCTGGTCTGCAGCACACACTTTAGGAGGCATCAGTTATTAACATGATAATTAATGAGGAGTAGAGGAAACACTGTAATCCACTGACCTAGTTTATAAAATCAATTTCAAAATGTTCTCTTCCTTTCACTTATATAATTTTAAACTATACAACTTATTAATATTGTGTCCTGATGAGTATCTTTTGTTCTAGAAACTTTGCAGTGGTCTCAGATAACAAAAGCACTAATTTTTTAAATCAGTTCCTTAAATGGGCATAGTTGTGTAATATTAAGCTATTTTTCCTTAAGAAATTATAACAGAAATTTACCTATTTATGAATTCTAGGTTATAATTCCTATTTAAACATATGTTTTAAATGGCTTGCAAAAATTCCTTCTGAACAGTCTTCTAAAACCTCCTAGGGCAAAACAAACAAACAAAAACAATTACAGAATCACATGAATATTTAGATTTTCCAAATTCTTGGTGTTAAATCAGAAATAAAAATATATAAATAAATTCTGCTAAAGATGCTCTCATTTGATAGCACATCAACCACTGAATATTAATTATAATTTTATACATATTACAAAGCTATCTTCAGCAATTATAAAATTATCCTTTTTATTTATAAAATTCAGAATGATTCTCTCGAAGTCAATGTGATGCATATATGTTATACATTTGTATAAGAACCTGCAAAAAAAAAAATCAAATTTTGAGAGTTTGCTACTATATAGTCATATGAATTTATACTGAGATAAAGAATCAGGATAACACCACCAAAGAAAATTTCCAAAGCTCTAACTTCTCAACATTCTATCATCACCTGAAAGTCAATTTTCACCTTTTTCACTGGCTGAATTTGTTAGCTCAGATTTTGCTTGGGGGCTCACAAGTTCTTGCAGTATGGTGGGAGTAGATTAGATTGTAAGTCTACTGACAACAGCAGTTGCTATGAATCCACAAAGATAACAGTAAAGCAGATCAGAGTATTACAGAATCTTTCATTGGAAAGAAGTGACATTGGAAGGGCAAGGTATGCCTTTACAATAGTGAGAATATTCTAATTTAACGAATTTGATTCTTGTTTAGAAAATGCCACTTTTTTTTTTTTTTTTAAACTTCCTGGTTAAATTTATTCACTCCTGAAGACATTTCCATGCTACTTTTTACTCTGGAAGAAAAACAAGAAAAATGCTTGCAGTAAGTTTGCAACGGTATCCTCATCAGCCACAGTTTCTATCTTTAGGTCTCTCTACCAGCTACCAAGAGCCTAGAAATGAAGGGCTCCAGGCAGATGGTATCAGGAAAAACATAGAAAGACCAGTATTCTCAATTGCTACATTTCCAATAAGTGCTTCACACCAGGAAGCTAGGCAGCTTCCAGTTTTCAACAGCACAAAAATAGGGATGATCTTGATCAGATTCTCGGGTTCTGCCAGCTTGCTCGTACTTTCTTGCTATGATAATATGAGGAAGGGGTGGGTGGGTGATAGAGATACTTAAGCTGGGAAAATTAAGACAGTGAAGATCAGTGCTCCTTTCACATTCGTTCCTTCAAGCCCTACTTGAACGAACAAAACCAGAAAAGAAAATCAGTAGTAGGAGATATTCTCCCCCCGCCCAACCCCCAAATTCCAGCCTGCCTCTGGCTATAAGGCCTTCAAGATGAGGCAATGAACGACCACAGTCTGTAACAGCCCACCCAGGTGAAGGTACTTTGATTCCATTTTGCGTATAAAGAAGTGGAGACCCACAGGGTTAAATAAATCAAGTCTCTGCTAAAGCAGCAATGCCAAGATCATGTAACCCAGGTCTCGAATCTTCTTCCATGACACACCACACACATGCCGGTGGTGGCCTCTTTAAAGGGATTTCAGCAAATAAGGTTATATAAGCTTCGGAAGTTATGCAAAGTGTGAAATAACCCTCAGATAGTCAAGACTGTTTCAGAAGCACAGGCAAAAACACACACACACACACAAAACCAGAACAAAAAAAAACACCTCACCCTTCAGATTTTTTTCTTTATCAGAGCATTAAATGAATTCTGATTCTCTGATTTCTAGCATGTTGAAAATTATTTAAAAGAAGAAAAAACCTACCACAAGCCATTTGTCAGTTGGCTGAAAAAATATCTTCAAACAAAGTAAACATCACATATTAGGTCAACTGGTAATAACCTAATTTTTTATAAGCTCAAACTTGAAAAAAGATAGGGAAAGCAAGTCGGTGAGGTAGATGTGCCTACTTCTGCTAAGCTTCTGGGTCAGATACCCTATAGCTCACAAGAGTAGTCTTCATATGAACTATTTTGTCCTATCAGCTTTCACTGTTAATAACCACCCAGTTCACACTAGATGTGCCCATTTCCCAAAAGCACCTATTTCTTGGACCTCAGATTCTGTAGATTGCGAGGTGTGAAAACTTCCTCTTCCACCCACATTACTTTAACCAAGATGAGGCCAAAAAGGGACAACAAATCTAAAAGTATACCAAAGCAGGAAATCAACTTATACAAGAAGACATGCCAATTTTAGAAATGTGCTGCAATCTCCATCGTGGCCATAATTTCTTAAATGAAAAGGTTTCACATTTACTTTACTTGGTAAAACTTTGAGACTATCTTTTCCTACAAGCACAATTTCCCACTGATACATAAGAGAAAATCAGCAGTGTTAGGAGAGAAATAAACAGGTATTTGAGAAAGAAATAAGGGACAGTATGCCTATGCCTTCTCAGCAATACACACCTGATTTTTCTCTGATGGTACATCTGGAACATGGTAGACTATATTCAAATCTATGAATGTTCCTCAGTGCCTTCGGCCACTCTATTCCACCAGTTCTCCTTCATCTTACAATATTTCATAACATTTCTTCAGAAAACATGTGCCACTTTGTAATGGAGTGGGGGGAATTATTTTTACACTGAGAGGTTATTCACTTATTTCAAAGAATCAAACTTTGCTCACACCACTCATGGCTTTCTTGGCATGGCCTTCAGAGTCCGTGTGTGTTAACACGAAAACCAGTTCCATAATACAACTTTTCTTGGGGAGGAGCATTTCCATTTCCCAGGATGATCACCTACCACCTTCACCAGACTGCCCCTAGCTAACGTTGGCTGAAATTCAAGTTCACTTCCTGTACAAGAAACTTGCCAAGAATGAGGATATTGAGATGAATGGACTATACAGGCTGAAGGCAAATCCTAAAGGAGTCTCAAAAATATTCTGAAAAAACGTAATACTAGGAAAAGCATAAACAATTCCAAGATCTGCTCCTAGTCCTTCTGCAGCAACCCCACAAGGTTCTACCTTTAAAGATGCTGATTATGCCATGTTCTCAGTGATTATTTCCAGCTCCAAAATTTACTCTGCCCACATTTTCAAGTGTCTGTTGGCAATTTCCAAGTCCCACCGGCATCATGATTTCAACTTAAAAATTTCAACAACTTAAATCTGCATTCTGCCATCCTGGTGGTTATGTTATACTCCTTACCTTAAAAAAAAAAAAAGAAAGAAAGAAAGAAAAAAGAAAAAAAAATCAGCTTACATTTATATGGTACACAGAAGCAGCAGAATAAATATTTAAAGAAGGAAGGAAGGAAGTGGTAGAAGGAATTGTTTTACAAACATCACACACAAGGTATTACAAAGTAGCAGGAGCTCAGAAAACCCAAAGCAATCTTGCAACATTACCCAGCAAGTAACTGTAGAGTCAAACTCCAGCTCAATCTTCTGTCCTTATTTTCCATTTTCTACCTCTTATTTTCTTAACAAAATCTACCACCTTAAAATCAAACACTTGTTCCATCCCAAAGTTCTCTCTGACCTCAGCACCTGAAAGTGCCTTCTCCTCCTTTAAGCCCAGGATTTGGGGCACAACAATGCTATGGCTCTAACTGCATCTGGATTCATACATCACATCACACCATCTATGCAATCTTTCCCTGATAGAGCAGTGGTTGCCATGGACTGAATCTTTGTCCTCCTCCCCCACTCCACTTCATCCTGAAGCTCTAAACCTTAATATGACTTTTATCTGGAGAGGCAATTAAGTGTTAAAGGAGATCATATGGGTAGGGCCCTACTCTGACAGGTGGTCTTATAAAAAGATTCTAGCAACCAAATTGACCAGCACCTTGAGCTTGGACTCTCCAGCCTCCAGAACTGTGGGAAAATAAATATGTTGTTTAAGCCACTCAGTCTATGGTATGCTGTTATGGCAGGCCAAAGACACTAAGACAGATTTTGGTACCAGAAGTTCTCAATTCTGGCTACATCTTCTAATAAGTACTTGAGAAGGCTTTGTAAAATTCTGATGCCTGGGCACCACCCAAACCAGTTAAATCAGAAATGATGGGATAAACCCAAGCATATATATTTTTATTTTATTTTATTTAAAGATTTATTTGACAGCGAGAAAGATCACAAGTAGGCAGAGAGCCAGGCAAAGAGAGAGGGAAGCAGGCTCCCTGCTGGGCAGACAGCCTGATTCGGGGCTTGATCCCAGGACCCTGAGATCATGACCTGAGCCGAAGGCAGAGGCTTAACCCACTGAGCCACCCAGGTGCCCCAAGCATTTGTATTTTTAAAAGCTCCTCAAATAATTCTAATATGTGGCTAAATCAAGAAACACAGCATGAAATATAAGTTTAATGAGGTCCGAGACCATTTCTCAGTCATCTCCTAATTCCCTTTAACTGTTGGCACACGGCAAATATACATTCAAACTGTTTAATAGAGTGTTTCAACATGTGATAAATATGGACATTCATTCTATTAACAAATATTAGGCACCTACTATGCATCAGTCACCATGCTAGGGTGTCTACACAATGAGAAGAATAGCAGGCTAGTTCCTTATCCTACCACATAAACATTTGAAACTCAGTATTTTAATTCATTATACTTAACACTCCTTTGACCTGTAAAAAATAAAACAAAAACAAGGAACAAAAAACTCCCAGTAACAGTTCCTCAGCAAACACAATGCAGGATATTAAATATCATGTTTTTAAAAAAAATTTTCCCCTCAATCTCTTAACTCAAAAATGTTACAATATAATCAGGGCTGGTGGGGGAGAAAGCGAATTTGGGCATCGGTGTTCTTATTTGGGCAGTTTTGTTTGATCCACTTACAACAAGTAAAAGGTGGCATTTTTTGACATCTTTATAAACTTACGGACTTCTACACGTATGCTATTAACACCCTTATACAAAAATAAGGAGAGTCCTCTAGTCAATGGAACATAAACGACGTTTTTTTTCCTATGGTGAACCATCTGTGCTGAGTCAAGAATCCTTTGAGACCAACTGCAAGTATTTAAAAATCATAGATGTTCAAGGCTTAAAGCAGCTTTCAGGGGCACCTGTTGAGCGGCTGCCTTTGCCTCAGGTCAAGATCCCAGGCTCCTGGGACTGGGCCCCAAGTTGGGCTTCCTGCTCTGCAGGGGGCCTGCTTCTCCCTGCTGCTCTATGGGCTTGTGCTCTTTGTCAAATAAGTAAGCAAAATCTTAAATTAAAAAAAAAAAAAAAGAAAAAAAGCAGCATTCACAGTTATCTGATAAACCTTACTCTCCCTGCCCCTCATCCTCAAACTTGAGATTATGCCATTTAGAATTGGGCCTAAGATTAATGGCAAAGTCTAAAACAAGAAGAGATCATTACAAATTTCCCAATTCAATTGGGTGCTACTTCCATAAAACGACAGTGCTCCCCCCCACCCCTGGTGGGCAATCTCTTACTGTCTAGATGTAATGAACTGGTTTATCTTCTCCAATCATTCTAGTCTCTGATAAACTTAAAGGAGAAATCATATAAAAAATATTTACTGTTTACTACAGTTACATACATCTTCTCATTCTCCACATGATGCTTTTCTTCATCTCTCAAATCACTGGACACAGAGACATTCACATCTATAAGTTCCAGTTTATTTCTCAAGGAAAAAACTCTAGGTCTAGAATGAAAAACTATATCCAGGTTATTTGACATTTTGGTAGTTTTTAAAAATCTCAAGTAATTTTAAAATTGTTTTTTGAAAGATTGCGGGGAGGTAACAATCAGGGAAAGCTTCCTATGCAAATAATTCTAAAGTGAAGTGTGAAAAATGAACAAGAATTAGACAGACTTGGGGATGGGGAAGAGAGGGAAAATTCTGAAAAGAAAGAACAGTATGTCAAATGGCCTAGAGGGAAAAAAACGAAGCACAGTTTGGCAGATGTTAGGTCTATCTGAAGCTAATGTCATTACCACAACCCCATGATATCCACACCTGGAGCCAGTACAGACGCCTGTGCGTATTTATATGTTTGAGCACATAGCCCTTCCTACCTGACCTACCACTATCCCAACTTTCACTAACTGAACAAAGGTTCCTAAGAGCTTCAGACACAAGATTTTTAGGAGAAAGCTAATGCAGGAGCACTCACACTTGCAACCTTTTCAGGACTGCCCGGGGCATGGCAGCATATTCCAGCTCTCCTGCCTGCTGCTCCCCTCCCATCTCCTCCAGTGGGCAAGTACTGACAGAGGTCACAAAAGCCCAGAGCCCTTGCCTCCAAAGTGGGACAAGCCCTGCATGCTGCGGTGCACCAGAGCTGATCAGGTAGAGACAGGCCTTCCCTGAAACCACATCCTTGCTCAGCTTCTTCCCCTTCCCTTTCCTGTTCCCCTCAGTCCCTCACAGGTTTTTTCCTAAGAGCATACCATTCATCAATCACTTGCATGTAAAACATCCAATGGTCCCCAGACCTTGGTCTCTAATGTCATGCCCAAAGAAAAGAACCAGGGTTTGTAAGAGCTAGGACTAAATCTATGGATGGGCCAGAAATACCTTGTGAGAAAAAAAGGAAATGCTCCAAAAAAGGATGGGAGCATATCACAAGGATCCGGAAGCTAGTTTGAAGGAATGCTCTCACTGGCTAAATCTGGGAAAATGTGAGCACCAAAATAATTACATACGGCAACAAGTTATAACTGGAAAAAAAGGAATTCATGAATGTGTATCTATGATAAATCTATAAATAAACAAGAAACAAAATGACCTCTGGCTTGTATCAAAACGCCAACAACCATCCAATAAATGTGGAGAGAATGCTGGAGATAGAAAATCGTCACTCTGCAACCATTGTAGGGAAGACTGAATCAAGCAAAAATCATCAATGGATACCACATCAAAGGGAATTTTTTGATGAGGAATCGGTATTTGCCTAGTCTTAAATGGTCTCCCCACAGATTACGGATAAATGGTGAGAGGAAAAAACAAATGGGACAAAGCCCTTGACTGGGTGATTAAAATTAGTATCACCTATGAGAGACAGACATCAATGTGCTTCCAGATATCATACCATGAGAAAGACATCACCACTGAGGCAGTATTTTGCTGAGAACAAATAACCTGGATCTGATGAAAAGCCAGATAAACAGAAAATGAAGGAAAGTTCTATTTGCCTAAAAATCTGCAGCATCTTGCCATCATTCTCAGGATAAAATTCAAATTCCCTAAGCTGGTTGACAAAACATTTCATGATTTGTGATTCACAACTGCTATAACAAATATACTTACTTCGAGTTTAGAAATATATAAAAATTACAAGCTCGGGCGCCTGGGTGGCTCAGTGGGTTGAGCGACTGCCTTTAGCTCAGGTCATGATCCCAGACTTCCAGGATCGAGTCCCGCATCGGGCTCCCAGCTCCTTGGGGAGTCTGCTTCTCCCTCTGACCTTCTCCTCTCTCGTGCTCTCTCTCACTCATTCTCTCTCAAATAAATAAATAAAATCTTAAAAAAAAAAAAAATTACAAGCTCAACAGATTTTTAAGCCTGAACCACCAATGTAATTGATGTCTAAGAGAACACTACAGAGCTAATGAAGCAATAATAAAATCATAATTTTTCTGATCAGCTACATAACGTTTTATATATTAGTCACAGTGCTCTGAAAAGATTCTTCTAATCTGTTTAGATGTCTAACTTAATTTCCAGTGAATGTGATAAGTGCTGGTACCCCTAAAGCTAATCTACCTATATACCCACAAGAACCACTAACAGAACCCCTATAATTCAAATATTCCAAGAACTGCCATGACACCCCCCCCAAGATACATCTTCAACATCTATGCATGGGATGTCATGAAATTCCTGACTCCACTTTCCATCCTCTGAGCTCACGCTATCCCATATTCCTCCCCTAATTAGATTTCTGGAAAACACCATAACAGCGACACACACACCTGCTTAAGAACACTTCTCTCTGCTGCTGTTGCCCCACTATGCAAAAGTAGAGAACAAATCCACCCTAATGGATGAAGGAAGGGGAACTAACTACCCTGCTAAAAGAGGAAATGGTACAAGGGGGTGGGGAGGAGAAAGGAATCTCTTCAGGTTATTAGAGAAAGTAATCAAAATTATCAGGCCCAGGTTTCTGTAGGTTGTCATCTGGGAATATAATCATGTTGGAAAATTCTCTGGAATCTGGAAATAGCAAAGGAATAACTAAGTGTTCTTTCAGTACAGTCCTGGGCTTGACTTTCCATTACCAGGCCCTTTTACAACTTGGTACAGGAGGAGGTTAATGTCTAGAACTTTGTAGAATAAAGACAGAAATAATTTCTGACCAGTGGAAAAGATAACCCCAAAGATTACAGTGTATGGTCCTGTTGTAAACTAAACTTTTTTTTTTTTTTTTTTAATCTAAGCAAGCAATCTGTGAAACAGTCTATGCATCTAGCTTGTCAAATGCTTTTTGGACTGTTTTACTAGTTCCCACACTAATGAATTGAAGAAAATCTTCAACACACATTCATTTTGTATTTGCATGAGTAGTAATTTTACCTTTTTGAAAATTCTATTTTAACAAGCACCACTTTTAAAATTGTTCCTATAGGGGATCATGTCTTATGCATTCAAAATATATAATCATTTAAATTTTCAATCACTTAAGTCTGACTAGATTTTCAAAATATACTTGTAGAAGGGATACTAAACTGGAAAATATGGAATAGACTATGCTTAAGTCTATTATGCAAGAATTAGCTATACTGTGTATTTCTGAACCATTATTATGCCATCAAAGGTCCCATTCATGGCTAAAAATGTAGGGATAATTTTCTCTGGAAATAGGGGGATTAGACTGATAAGAAAACAAAGCTAAAGAATAAGTCAATAAAAGTGGAAGAGTTTGGAACAGTGGTTCCTTTTCTACTCTGTTTGCATATTAGAACTGTCTGGACTATTTTAAAACGTCAGAGGCTTAGTAAATTAAATCTGAATATCCCGGAGCAAACCACATATGAGTATTTTTTACAAATATTAATCTCTTTCTGCAGCCACTTTTCTTGGGTGTTGTGAACTCCCTCCAGCTATTTCTCTCTGCATTCAAATAGTAATAGAAAATAATGAACATAATTACAGCTGATAAATGTACAAAGAGTGCCCTTATTACCCCTACATTAATGAAAAAGGAGAATAGTGTCAATAAAACTACATAGAAGAGTAAGTATGTAATCTGCATTTCAATGCTGGGTTCAGAGCTGCTTGAGAAAAAATGGAGCCTACAAAGTTAGCTAAAAGCTGTGCCAAATGAAGATCAAACTTGTATAAAGATCTTTAAAAATCTAACATAAATCAATGAAGGTAACCTACTGAATGGGAGAAGAAATTTGCAAATAATATATCTGATAAAGGGTTAGTATCCAAAGTATATAATGAACTCATACAATTCAACACCAAAAAACCAAATAATCCAATTAAAAAATGGGCAGAAGACACGAACAGACATTTTTTCAAAGAAGACATCCAGATGGCCAACAGACATGTGAAAAGATGCTCAACATCACTGATCAGAGAAATGCAAATCAAAACTACAATGAGACATCACCTCATACTTGTCAAAATGGCTAACATCAAAAACACACGAAACAAGTGTTGGAGAGGATGTAGAGAAAAAGGAACCCTCCTACACTGTTGGTGGGAATGCAAACTGGTACAGCCCCTGTGGAAAACAGTAGAGATTCCTCCAAAACCTAAAAATAGAACTACCCTCCAATCCACCAATCACACTACTAGGTATTTACCCCAAAAATTCAAAAACGCTAATTCAAAGGGATACATGTGCCCCTATATTTATAGCAGCATTATTTACAATAGCCAAATTATGGAAGCAACCCAAGTGTCCATCAATAGATGAATGGATAAAGATGTGATATATACATACACAAAGGAATATTATTCAGCCATAAAAAAAAATGAAATCTTGCTATTTAGGAGGACATGGATGGAGCTAGAGAGTGTAATGGTAAGCAAAATAAGTCAGAGAAAGCCAAATACCGTATGATTTCACTCATATGTAATTTAAGAAAAACAAACACCAAAAAAAAAAAAAAAGAAAAAGAAAGAGACACATGAAGAAACAGACTCTTAACTATAGAGAACCGATTGTTTCCACAGGGGAGGTAGGTGGAGGAATGGATGAAATAGGTGATAGGGATTAAAGAGTACATTTACCCTGATGAGCACTGAGTAACGCAAAGAATTGTGGAATCACTATAGTATACACCTGGAACTAATAACACTGTCAACAATAGTGGAATTAAAATTAAAAACTTAATAAAAAATATTTTTAAAAATCTAACATAAATCAGTGGGAAAACAGACCTTGCTATGTAAACCTCATCTGATACAACTACCAGCATGGGCACAAGCCACTGTATAAAAAGCAAGAGAAATATCAAAATGTGAACCTATGCTTCAACTCAAGAACCAAACAAAAATGAAGTTAAAAAACACAAAACTGGCTTTAATATATTTTTGGGTGTCATCCTTGCACAGGGGCCATGCTAATCTTCTCTGTAGCATTCCAATTTTAGTATATGTGCTGCCAAAGCGAGCACAGCTTTACAATATTTTTATTCTGGAATTTAAACAGAAGAAAAATTTAAAACTTCTAACTTGCTGACTCCACTTTCTTTCTTCCCATTCAATCTTGCTTCCATCCCTGCTTTTAATCAAGTTTCCAATGATCATACTGTTAGTTAGATTTGGCCATCACCAGCCACCCAGTCAATTAAAAACCCATTAATTATCCTTCACGCCTCCCTTTCCCTCACCATCTTTATTCAATGCAACAGCAGGTCTTCTCAACTGTTCCTCCAAAATATCAACCTAATAACCTTTATATTCTTTTCCAGCTTTTCTAATACCATTCCAGTCTAAGATACTAACATATCTGGTCTGGACTACTGCCACCACCTCTTAACCTGTTTCCCTGCTTGCATTCAGGACCCCTCCATAGTGCATGATACCACTACAGTCAGGGTAGTAAAGACATTATAATATGCCAATGCCCTCTTTAGAAGCCCCCCCCCCCCCGTGCTTCCCTATCAGAGCCTTCAAGGCACTGCAGCATCTAGCTCCTGCCTACTTTCCCAACATCTTCCCTTATGGAGCTCCACCACTCTGGCCCTCATTCATGGCAAATATTTAAGCATTTGCTACTTCTGACTGCCTGGCATACTTTTTCCCTACCTCTTCACATAACTACTTCATCTTGTCCTTCAGATTCCAATTCAAATACTTCCTCATGGATCTGTTCACATACCACTCTGAGGTAGTCCGCTCTTTACCACCTACCACATGACACTGCTTATTTTCTTCATAATATTTATCATAATCTGGCAGAATGTATATGGGGGCATAGAGGTGAGCAGTCTTTCTTCTACCATTGTATGCCTGTGACATGTAACGGGCACGTATTTGTTTAATCAAGAAATACTCCAACAGAGGCATGGTCTGTAACCATGCAAATGTATTACAGAATTCTATTCCAGACTGGACTCTACCAGCAATTAGCTGCATAGCCTTGGGCATACCACAAGATTTGAGTGGGTTAAGAGTAACTGGACAGTAAAAAAGTGGATGGGGCACCTGGGTGGCTGAGTTGGTTGAGCGGCTGTCTTTGGCTTGGGTCATGATCCCAGGGTCCTGGATGGAGCCCCACGTCTGGCTCCCAGAACCTGCCTCTCCCTCTCCCTCTGCTGCTCCCCCTGGCTTGTGCTGTCAAATAAATAAAATCTTAAAAAAAAAAAAAAAAAAGTGGAGATGGCGTACAGGATTTCTTTTTCCTTAATTTCCTACTGGATCTAAATTCAAGAATATAGATGTTTGAAAGCATTTGACCTCTCGGCCTCCGTTTCCTCATTTGTAGGAGACTGCTTTGAATACCACTTTCAGCTAAGAAATACTAGAACTAAGGCACACCTGGGTGGCTCAGATGCTTGAGCTTCGGATTCTTAATCTCAGTTCAGGTATCAATCTCAAGAGTTGTGAGTTCAAGCCCCACAATGGGCTCCATGCTGGGGATGCAGCTATTATAACAGGCCCTAATCTACTTTCTAACCTAATTTTCCTTAGGCACCCCTTATTTCCGCCCTGCAACCAAACATTACACTTTACCGCCTGTACATTTCCTCATTCTGCCACCTCTTCAACTCCAACCACTGGAAGTTTCCCTTGAAAGCCCAGATCAATTGTTAACTGCCTCATAAAGTCTAATTCAACCACCTGGCCCAGTACTGGTATGATTAGGTGTTCCAGAAATTCTTTTATGCTTCATAGTAGTCCCTGATCCTCTCTCCATCTGTTTCTTCATCCATAAAAGGGAGATAATACTATCTACCATACTGCACACTATTGTTGGACAACTGTGAATACTTAGCTTGATAATAAAGCGTTCAATAATTAGTATTATTTGTTGGCTACACACACTTTCCGCTCTCCTTGAGAGTCACCAAAATGTCTTCCATTTCCGAATCTCCAGAAGTCTGAAGCTATTACTACTCCTTCCAATGCCTCAAGTTTTCATATTCATAAAATTCATATTAATAAAATGAAGGGAGTGGACTAGACCAGTTACTATTCCCTTCAAAATGAAGTTCCCTATATTTACATGAATACCCTTTAAAGAGGACTCAGGTGAGCTTCCCGCAACATAAATAGCTTAAAGCAAGGACACAGGCGCAGGTGAGCTGCTTTAAGGACGGGAATGCGAGGAACCTGAAACCACTGCTGCAAATGGAAGTGGGGTGTTAACGCTAAAGTTAAAATAATGTTTATCAAAACCCTGGAGATCCTTTCTCAAGAAACTGAATCTTGCCACAGTGATGGCTCTTTTGGATTTTCGCTTTTAGGTTAGATTACAGATTATTTGAAGGAATCAGTGCCCCAGAAGGGCGGAAAAGATGACGAAGAGACCAGTCGCGTTAAGAAGGAAATGTAAGCCACGAATGGACGCGAGTTTACACAGCAAACCCAACGCCTTTCACCTAACCCTAACCCCAAGAAGCGGGAAGAAGACCGAAGACTGCTGGGAAGAAGTTGCGGCCGCCAGAAACCCTAAGGCGGCAGGCCGGCGGGGCGTGAGCTGACGTCTGCGGAAGCGGTGCACCTCAGCGCTCGGCCCCTTTTCCAGGCCAGCCCCCAACCGCAGAGCCGCGGTTACGGACCCCGGCTGTAACTCCTCAGCAACCCCCGCGTCCCGCATTCCGCCCCCGTACCTGCGGGGTCGAGCGCCATCTCGGCGGGCGGAGAGAAAGCAGCGCCTGGCCGCTCCCGGGCGGGGGCAGAGGAGGGGAGGAGCCTGGGCTGGGCGGCACGTGCGGCCGCCGGGAGCTTCCCGCGGGAGGAAGAGGAGGAGGCTGTGGAGGAGGAGCGCCGTGCCCTCCACAGAGCCCGGCAGGCCGCTTTCCTTCCTTCTTATTTCCCTAGTCACTACTTCCGCCGCCCATTGCGCCTGCGCCCTCCTGGCCCCGCCCCGAAGCCTGTAATTGATGTGGAACAGACAGCTCCGAGGGAATGACCGGGAAGGGGGGCGTGGCTTCGCGTGCCTTGGAGGCGGGACTGCCTCCGACGCGGGCAGCCTGGCTTGGGAAGGAGCGTGAGCACCGGGTTGAAGACTGGGGTAAGCGGAGACCAGAGCAGAAGCTGTGGGCCTTTGGGAGTGCGCCTCCCGTGGTGACTAGGTTCACCGCCAAGCACCTCCCTCCACGTCCGCCTTCGGAGAAAGGAATGAATCATCCTGTTCCTTTATTTTTTTTCTTCGTTAACGTTCATCCATTCATAAATGTCTATTTTATGCCTGTCGGGTTCCAGCCACGGGTTCGGAATACGAGGGACAGATAACTGAATAAAAATAAGGTTCCTATTCTCGAGGAGTATCGGGTTGGCTGGGGAGTCAGATACCAGCAACACGCTGTTAAATGGGATGAACTCCACACGTGCGAGATATAGACAGCTTGTTTTACTATAGAAGTGGTATAGTTTGTGCAGTATCATTATTTGCCCCACGCATCAGCAGCCTGTGGTTCCCCTGGAGGGGAAATTTAAAAATGGGCGCTAGAAAATATCCTTAGGGCGTACAGCCTGATTTGGGTGATGTTAAAAATCCCGACTCTTGTCAATTAAAGCTGTTTTTGAGAGAAATGAAGGAAGGCGATAGCTATGCTCCTGAAGAGCCCCAACTGCCCTCTTGTTAAAAACTTTCTGGCGGCAGTGGTGCTCGTTTCCACTCACCAACCAGCCTTCAGAAATGCCTTCTTGTCATACCCACGTTTAGCTAGTTTGAGCCTCTGAAGAGTGAGGTGCAGCCGGGACAGATGGGACAGATGTTAGAAAAACAAGGAGCAGCTGCTTCTTCCCTGGGAGGGATTTAGAGCTTTCAAATGATCCCCTCCCCACCTACCTGCAGTCCCTCCTCCCCTGCTGCTGCTTCAGCCTGGTCAGTTGGCAGAAAAAGCAGCCGCAGTTGAGCAGGGCTGGGAAAGTGGGTCTCTGCTCAGCAGGTCTTCCGTTTAAGGGCCTATTTGGGCATAACGGCCCTTATTACAGCTGTAGGTTGAGATGCCAAGGTGAAGAATTAATGTTTCACTCAGCGAGGCAGGAAAGCAGGTCTGTTTTCTTGTGTGTTTTATACATGTGTTTTGAAACATACCAGATTCATTCTGGTGCCCCTTTTCTTTTTCTGGAGGTGGAGGATTTCGTTTAGAAAATAAATCTTTTTGAGGATATGAGGTGCAGTATAAAAACATAAGCCAGGCCCTCAAACTGAGGTAATCAAACTAAATCTTCCTAGATGTAAAAGGCATCACAGAGAGCTTCAGTCAGCGACCTAAGTACTAAGTACCTCTACCTGAATCCTACATTACAACCTATTAGCATCACAAATTCTGACGTTTCTCTAGACTTTTGTTTCTAATTTGTAAAATCATTGTGAGGAGTAAATGTGATATCATTTAACTGTTTCAGTCATTGAAAAACCATTTCTATCACTTAAACCACTACTATTTATTTTTTTTAAATCTAAATCAGCTCACTTAAAGGAAAACGCACATGGGTATTAACCACTTTAGCCTTATCCTATGCAATAATATCTGTAAAAACATGGGTTTTCCGTGTCCCATAAAATGGATTGCTGGATGTTAGGTCCGTTATTAAACGAAACGAGACTGAGACAAAGTGAAAGTTATTTAAAGCTTTATTTTATGATAAGTATTAGAAGTCAGACTGATTGATCAGGGGAACAAGACTGAAACAAGGTGAAAGTTATGCAAAGCTCTATTCTATGCTAAGCATTAAAAGTCAGACTGACCGGCCAGGGCCGTCTCTGAAGAGAGCGACCACCCCCAGCTTACAGGCTCAAGAATTGACTGACTGACCGGCCAGGGCCGCCTCCGAAGAGAGCGACTCCTCCCCATTTTACAGACTACCTTTTATAGAGCAAAAGTCTGGCCACACATAGGTGGCCAATGAGATTGTAGTCATGTTAGGTCACACGCAGGTGGCCAATTGAATTACAATTTACCCTATAGTAGCTGTTTGACTTAACCTATTACTCCGGTCAGAATTGGTGCTCAAGATTGGAGCCCAAACAGCGGGGTTTTACATTCTTTGGTGGTTAGGGGAAAAGTATGTGTGTTTCTTACTGATTGGATGTCTCTACCTGGCCCGACTCATCCTTGTATTCTGGGCTCTGTTATCAAGAACTGGCCAACCTGGCCTTGTATTCTGGGCTCTGTTATTAGGAACTAGCTGACCATATATTTTACTGGTTTCCCAGACTTGCTTCTAAGTAAGTTTCTCTGGGGGGAGGAGAGCAGGGTCAGTTTAAGTTTTACTGCACAAACAACAAAATGGCTTTTAACCAAGATGGAGTCACTCTGGCTAAATAGGTCCTTACACTGGTCATATCACACTATGAGAAGCACTAGCACCTCAGTACCTGGTACCTAACAGGGTACCCGTCTCCTGTCTTATATTAAATCAGATTATTTGGGGGCAAAGTCTTTATAATGTACCCGGGAAAGATAAGTCGATTATTAAAAGTTAAACATAGAAATGTAATTGGTAATTTAAAACAGAAGAAATTTCCTAAGATATCACATTATGAATGGACAATTCTTTGAGCAGTAACTGTAGTGGGAACATAAAGAGGAAGAGAGCACAATGTCCCGGAAATGAAGAAATATGTATTATCCAAGCATGACCTCTAGGGCTCAAACAATATCTGGTACCTAATGGCCCCACAGTAGCCCTTCACAAAGGACTGAATGTCAGGGTGGATGGTTAGAAAGGACTTCAAAGATGAGGTAGAAATTATGGCTGGCCACGAAAGATGGGTAGCATGTGTTAGCAGAGAAGAATGCATGTCACACTAGGAGAAAAGTAAACAAAAGGGTCTGGGAGGGGGCACCTGGGTGGCTCAGTCGGTTAAGCATCTACCTTGGGCTCAGGTCACAATCTCAGGGTCCTGGGATCGATCAAGCCCCGTGTTGGGCTCCCTGCTCAGTGGGGAGTCTGCTTCTCCCTTTCCCTCTGCCTCCTCCTCCTGCACATGCTCTATCTCTGTCAAATACATAAATAAAATCTTAAAAAAAAAAAAAGTACCTAGGATTTGAGATATTCTTGAAGGACAAATGAGGCATGGAAAGGACAGAAGGTAAGCAATAAAAACATATGTGCAAAAGCTAGGTAGGAAGCAGGGATGTGTGACAGGCATGGTGGAGGGCAATGCCTGAAACCATTCATCTGAGGATTTGGGAAGCTAGGATAGTTATAAATGAGATTGAAAATGTTAGAAGAGGTTAGATTCCCAAAGCCTTAAACATTAGGCTGAGGAGTGTTTGAATTTGTTGCTATAAGCAGTCAGGGGCTGTTGAAGGTTAACAAGTAGAAAAATGGCCTTGTGGTCAAAGTGATGTCTTCTCAAGATTTTTTGTAGGCTAAATATAGGTGGCAAGGAGGGAGGCAGGGGCTAAGCGGAAGGGTAAGGGACTATTGCAGTTCAGGCAGGATCTGAAAAGAGCCTGAATGGGTATATGTGGCAATATAAAAGAAAGAACCGTTGTGAATGTTCCTGGAAAGGAAGAATCCATTCTTCGTAACTTACTTAGGAGACTAGATCAAGGAGTCAAGAAGGATCTCTAGGTGATTCTGTTCCTTGGCAAATGTACACAGACAAATGAGAAAATCATGGTGACGTACCTATTCATGCTTCAAATGATCTGCCATTGATCGTCGTTACTGGGGAGCAACACTGAGACAGGGGAACCAGCTAGGAGGAAATTGCAGTGACCCAAGGGAGGAAGGACAGCTACTGATGTGTGGCAAAGCATGCAAAAGCAAAGAGAAATGAACTACTTAGTATGTAGACTAGACATCAATGCACACCCACATATACATATCTCTTAGTTGGATGTTTAAGGAATTTGCAAGTATACATAAATACCTTACTTGTTTATTGCATCAATTCTGACTAGATCTAGCATACTTTTTTGCTGTATGTTGATAATCAGTTAATTATTTCTAATGTTTGAGAAAGTCAGCCCCTGCTTGCTTCCAACTCTGCCCAATGTCAGAATTGAAGACTTTTCACCAATAGCTCTGCTCTGCCCCTGTCTTTGAGCCAGTGAGAATTACATTAGGAAGAATACTAGAAGTTCCATCCCTACCAGTACGTGAAATTTGGAACTAGCTCTTGGCTAGAAGATCCCTATCCATTGGGCCCTATCCATTGGGTCTGCTTTCTGAGCTGTATGATTCAGCCCCCTGGTCCCCCAGGGCCTCCCCCTTCTCCCATTTGAATGGGCTTAGGTCCAGGTTGACACTTAAATTAGTTTGTTAGGGCTGCCATTACAAAGAACCACAGAATGGGTGGCTTAAACAACAGCAACCTACCTTTTTCACAACTGGGGGCTAAAGGTCCAAGATCAAGATATCTGTTGGTTTGGTTTATTCTGAGACCTCTCTTCCTGGCTTACAGATGGCCATTTTCTCCCTGTCTGTTCACATACATAGTCTTCAGGATGTGGGTATCTGTGTCCAAATTCCCTTTCTTTTTAAAATAAGGAAACCAGTCATATTGGATTAGGGCCTGCCTGATGACCTCATTTTAACTTAATTATCTCTTTAAAGACCCTATCACCAAATACAATCACCTTCTCAGGTGCTGGGCTCGGGACTTCAGCAAAAGAATTTTGGGGGATGCAGTTCAGCCCATTACAACAGTCTAGTTCCTTACAAGGACCAGAACCCTTCCTGAATCCCAAATCACTTGGCTAGAGCACTGATAACTTGCCTAGCTTTGGCCTCCACCCAGAGCAATATACTTTGTTCTTGTCTTTCTGGTAGTTGAGTAGATTCTGCCTCACAGTGGCTCAGTCCTCCTAGCCACTTCAGTCCTGTCTGTCCCCCACTGCCCACATCCAAATGATCACAATATCCAACTGGCTCTTTAACGAATCTTTTTAGTCCATCTGCCAACTGCACTGTTGCAACTCAGTCCAAGATCTACCTGCTTTTGCAGAGATGTTTAGAATAGTCCTCTAACTTGCTCTCTGTTCCTAGGTTGTTTCTCCTCCCACCCATTCTTTCTAACTCATTTCACCCAAAACGGCAAATAGGATCATAAAATTTCTTACATAGAGTCCCTCAGTGGTTCTTCATATAAATAAAATCCAAACCCTTCCCTTGGACAAGGTTCACAAAGCCCCTGATAGACAAATTCCAGCTTATTACATCATCCTTTCATCAACAACCTACTTGTCCTCTACGTTATCCACTGTATTAGACTACTTGCAATAGTTCAGAAAGTATCTGTGGGGACTTTTCTGTGCATTATCCCAGAAAAACAGGTAAGGTTCTGTGTTGAACATAGACACTTGAAACTGATTTCCAAAAGAGTGTGTAGTGGAAAGACAGAGGCTGTGGAACTAAACTGAGCTCAATTCTAATTCCTCTGGCCTTCTTTTACTTTTTAACTGTTTTATTGAGATATAACTTATACACAGAAAAGGGCACAAATCTTTGTGCTGCTGAATGAGTACTTATGTATGTATATATTTTTGAATTACACCTCTGATGAGGCCTAGAGCATTTCTAGTCATCCAGAACTTTCCTTGATACCTCCTCCTCATGCACCAGCCCCCATAAAAACAATGATTCTTCTGACTTCTATGAGAATTTATTAGTTTTGCCCGGTCTCAAACTTATGTAAACATAACTGTATAGTATAGTCTATCATGTCTGGCTTCTTTTGCTCAGCTCATGAGACTCATAGCCATGAGACTCATTCATGTTGTAAATATCCACATATCTGCTCTGTACTTCTAATTTGTTTCTCCCCCTGAGTCTCAGTGTCCTCAATCACACCACCCCTACATAATTGATTGGAACATTAAAGAAGACCTGTGACAGTGATAGTGGTTTCTAGCACATGGTAGGCCATTGCTAAATTCAAGCTATTGTTATTGCGATTATTATTTTTTACTTTTAGAAAACTGTCTTTTTGAAGTATTGCACTATATTCAGGGTGTTTTTTTTTTTTTTTTTTTTTTCCAATGTAATACTTCAGAGCTACTCTGCTTTCAAGACTGAAATCTGGGTAACAATATGTTTAAATCAGTATTATGTGAACATCCTTCAAATGAACAAAGAAGATTTAACAGTGTGCCCTATCACTCATCGGGTGAGAAAAAAGGTGTGAAAAAAAATCACCTCTCACCTCTGTGGAAGACTTTTTATGTTTTATGTTTTGTTTTTACTGTGAATTGTTTTCTGGGTGGCCTCCTTTAAGACAGACCACAATTTTTTTCTGGGGTCACAGACTTTTATTCCTAAAACATACTAAAAAAAAGGGGGGGTAATAAAGATAGTAAGAAGACTATGACATGACTTATATTGGATTTCTCTCACCTTGGTCTTGTGCAGTTATTATGATCCTTTGTAGAACTTCTCACAGGAGCTGGCAAACTTGACAAAAACAGAAGAGCTTTTCATTGTACAGTGAGTCTGAAAGAGCAGTGACATTCTGATTAGATGGCCAGCTGTCCTGAAAACATCTCAAGGATCTTTTGCTTATTTAGATGAAATAAAGTTAGTGAAAACTCTAACAACTCATTCCAGATGTTTCTGCACTATTAATCTGTCAGACGACAAACTTCCTGAATTCACTACCCACCCCTCCCCCAAGTCAGAGAACGTACTATGTGCCAGGCACTGTGCTGAGTCTTGGAATAAATAAAGACGACAGACTTTCCCCTAAGGAACTCACAGTACAGGGGCATAAGACAAACACACGAACAAATAATCACAGTCCAACATGATAAAAGAAGATGTGGGAGCCCAGAGAGGGAAATTAATTTGATTTCCAGAAGATATATTTGAAATAACTCTTTAAAAGTTATTATTCAACAAGAGAAAGACAATGGTTATAGTTAACAGCATTTTGCTGTGTAGAATAGGCATAGGGTAACCATCATGAACAACAAATATGGTTGAAATAGCTGGATCGGCCACTATCAGCTGGAGCCACGTAGACACCCAAGGAGATAAAAATCAAGTGTTGAGAACTGCTATCAAGTTCTGATGCTTTCTCACTAGTGCTATGCTCAGGCAAAACCACCCTCTGTCATTGATTCTGGTATATTTATCAATAGGACATTAAGCAATAAGTCCAAACGAAAAGCTCCTAAACACTCAGGACCTGACTCTCAGTAAAGAAGAGTGCTTACAGAGATCTATTCCATTAACTAAATTCTATGTCATGGGGGCGCCTGGGTGGCTCAGATGGTTAAGCCTCTGCCTTCAGCTCAGGTCATGATCCTGGGGTCCTGGATGGAGTCCCATGTCCGGCTCCTACCTCAGCAGGGAGTCTGCATCTCCCTTTCCTTCTTTCTGCCTTTCCCTTGCTTGTGCTCTCTCTCTCTCTCTCTCTCTCTCAGATAAATAAATAGAATCTTAAAAAAAAAAAAAAATTCTACATCATGGAGCCAGGGATCCCAAAGTATGAATGAAGAGTTTCCTAAAGGAAAGAGGTATTGCTGTTGCTAAGCCACTTGACTCTGCTGTTTGAGGAGAGAGACTGTCTTAGGCACCATTATAGCACCTCTTAGACGACTTAGCATCTGGCAGGGTAAATGTTGATTGCATAAGTTCCTATTAATGGAGAATATAGGGGCACCATGTAAAACTAATATGGGTCACATGGTCCACGGATTATTTTTCTTTAGCATCACTTTCATCCTCCTCCTGTCACTAACCCCTACCTTAATTCAGGTTGCCATTCCTGATCTTCGGCTATAGATAGCTTTCAGGTTTTACATTCTTATGTTTTCTGGTCAAGGCATCCCCTCACTTAGAACATGATATACTCACTTATCACACTGTCCGCTTGACGTCTTGTTCTTTTGGACTCTGCTCCTCCCCTATTTTGTTACATGGTTTCTACCAATGTTGTCATGTCCTTATAGAACATCTCTCTTTAGCCATACTCATTTGTCCAAGAATGGTTACATGACCTAAAGTAGACCAGTGATGTTTTCGTCTAGAAAATGTTAGCTGTAGGTCTAAATATATCATCAGTATGTGTCTCCTGAGGCTAGAATTGGAAAATGTAGAAGCCAGTAAGACACAAGTGCTGTGCTGTATAGAGAAAGTTATCTTTAAGGAAGAGTAAAGATGATGCCTAACCAAAAAGGTACAGAGATTCAAGACGGAGAAAATCCATATTGAGTTTGAACCTCTGGTTGTAGCTGCTCTGAGAGTTATATCTATTCCTGCCTTTCTGGGGCTTAGCTCTTTGAGCCACCAAAGACTCATATAGAGGACCTGTGTTGTACATGACTCCAAATCTTCTACGCCCCAATTCTCGCATGTGGCCACTAGTTCTTTGTAGGCTTCAGACACCTTCGTACAGGTGCAAACTCTTAGTACTTTGTACCTGAGACCACTGCCTGGAACATCCATGGGATCCCCTGAGCAGTTACACAGTTACCACATACAGAAGTGCAGGGGAAGCTACTGCCTGCAGGGTTATCTTAGTCAACAGTGAATGGAATCCAATAGATAAAAGTGTCCTACCTTTGGGACACCTGGGTGGCTCAGTGGGTTAAGCCGCTGCCTTCGGCTCAGGTCATGATCCCAGGGTTCTGGGATCGAGTCCCGCATCGGGCTCCTTGCTCAGCAGGGAACCTGCCTCTCTTTCTGCCTCTGCCTGCCTCTCTGCCTGCTTGTGTGCTTTCTCTCTCTCTCTTTCTGACAAATAAATAAATAAAATCTTAAAAAAAAAAAAAAGTGTCCTACCTTTTATTCCCTGGGAAGACAGTCCTGAAGCACATTTTATAAAACCCCTCCCACAGTCTCATGGTATCCAGTACTAGTCACCATTTTGTCCCACAAAATGGGACACTCACTAAAACATGAGTGTATTATCTTTCCCTCCTTTCCTGCTTCACTTTTCCCTGTCTCCCCTTTCAGCTCTCTGGGATGATATTCAAAGATAATCTATTTATACATAATCTAGGTTAAATGAGCACTTGCTCATTGTTTCTGACTTTTTCTTTAAACTGATTCAAGTTGGTTCCTACTCCTTGTGACTCAAAGACATTGTCCAGATTAATTCAAAGCCCTGCAATGGTTCCCCCAGTTGCCCATAGAATACAAGCATACAAGCAAGGGAACTGGATGGGAACATATGGAAATCTGATCCAGAGTTTACATTCTTAACTTCTCTGGTGCTTCGTAGGTGTTTATCCCCTCTCCCAGTTGAGAGTTAATCAAATTCTCCCTAACAATGCAACGGGTCATTGAGAATACAAAAAAATCCAGGCACACACATGGAAAAAACCCTACTATCTCCAGGATTGCTCCAGTTCACTATTTGTTCTTATCCTGTTGTGATTTGTGTCTAGATACCACACTATTTTACTGTTTATCTGTTGTTGAAGATTAAGGCTGTTTCTAATTTTTCTTTTAAAATTAACACTGAAGAGAATATTTTAAAAAAAAGCTTTCATCTCTAGCTCTGTTTATTTCTGAAGGATAATTCCTAGAAGTGGAATTATGGTGCTAATTACTGTGGATGAATTGGCCACAATAAATAGTCACTTTAAATATATTTGCTAAATTAGTACGGACAGGCATTTTGTTCCAACTTACTCATTTTTATTAGTAGTGATAAATATTTTGCTTGTTTAATAGGCATTGTCCTTTTATGAATTGTCTATCCATATTCTTTCCCATTTTAAATTAAACCATTATTATTTCTTAATGATTTATCTATTGCTTTTTTATACAAAGCCTATTTCTATCATTTTTGGTATTTATTTATTATAGTTGTTTTCCTTTTACTTTTATGAATAATAATTTGACAGACTCATGTATGTATAGAGTATTTTTTTTTTTTTGGTTGTCTATTCCATTATTTAATTCTTAGAGATAACCCATCCTATTTTCTATATTTCTTGTTTCCTGGGTTTTTTAAAAATAAACAGATTGCCAGGATGTCTGGGTGACTCAGTCAGTTAAGTGGCTGCCTTCAGCTCAGGTCATGATCCCAGGGTCCTGGGATAAAGCACCTTATCGTGTCAGGCTTGTTGGTTAGTGGGGAACCTGCTTCTCCCTCTCTCTCTGCCGCTCCCCCTGCTTGTGCTTTCTCTTTCTCTCTCTCTCTCTCTCTTGCTCACTCTCTCTCAAATAAATAAATTAAATAAATAAATAAATAAATTGCTATTTTACAACTATTTTCTTTTCTTCCTCTTTATTTTCTTATGGTGGAAAATGAGTATCTATCCTTTTCTCCAGAGAACTAACTAATTCTTCTAACACTGTTTTCCCAAAAGTGTTTACTGAATAACCTACCTTTTCCTTTTCAGTTTTTTTCTGATCTTGAATCTATCTCTAAGCTCTTTGTCTTCTCCATTTCCCTGCCTATTTCTGTGACTATGTTATCGTCTTTTCATTTTTCAGCTAACTCTTAAGCTCTGGGTAGGTAAAGTAAGGATACAAATGATATATCCTCTCTCCTGATTTCAGACCACATCTCAGCACATTTGAGCACTGAACTTACTTCAGGCTCAAGACGCTGTCTGTGATTGGTGTGTGTCAGGACAATGAGCAGTGTCACTTGCCCCATCCACTCTGGCTTTGTGCCTGCTGGCTCCTCGTTTGTGAGCAGGCAGATGAGGGAGGGCTGTGAGAGCCCATATTCCCCTCTCCAGGTTCAACTAAAGAATGATTCTTGACTTCCCATCCTTGGTTGCAGTGCATGTTTATACTTATTTCATACTATTTATATTATTATACCATGGGTCCCTGGGAAGCAGAGTCTGAGGCAGAGATTAACACACAGAAAGTTTGCTAGGGAGTGCTCTGGTGGTCAAGACTTTTGGAAGAGAGGAGAAGGAAACAGGGAAGGAGGAGATAAACAGTGGTGTAGTCCTAATAAGAACTTAGCCAAGCTCTGAAGCTGGTTGACCCTTCTGAACTGTCCTGAATTGGAGCAAGGGGGATGGGCTTCATACTCCTACATTGACCAATCATTGGTAGAAGGCTGTCCTAAGAAGGGTCATGGCCTCTGGTGAGGCGTGTCTTTTTAGCAGATAGCACTAATCATGATTATAATTACCAGAATTATAATTAAAAATTAACATGAATTTCTGAGATGCATTCATTATTAACTGTCCCTCTCTATATCGTAAACTCCAGGAAGTAAAGGATCATGTCTGTTTTTTAATCTCTATTGCAGCCTCAGAGCATAGCAATTTTTTGTTGAGTACCTAATGGGTACAAAGCACTCCATAAATAATTGCTGAATAAATACATGACTAGAGGAAGCAATATTATCTTCTTTGTCTATATTTTAAAAGAAGAAAATGAGGTACGAAAGAGATCTAATAAATGGTAGAGCTGAGATATAAGTCCACTTCAGTTTGGTTCCAGAGGCCAGGCTCTTTCTACTATGACAGTGTCCTAGTCAGCTCAGGCTGCCAAAACAAAATACCACAGACTGGTTAGCTTAGACAAAAGAAATTTATATTCTCACAGTTCTGGAGACTGGAAGTCCAAGATTAAGGGGCCATCAGAGTTGGTTATGGGTGAAATCTCTCATCCTGGCTTGTAGGGACATCATTTTGCTGTGCTCTCATGTGGCCTCTTCACTGGGCACATGCAGAGAGGGAGGGGGGAGAGCAAGAGAAAGGGAAAAAAAGGAAAGAAGGATCTCCGGTGTTTTTTCCACTTCTTATACAGACACCAGTCCTATCAGATTAAAGGCCCAACTTTCTTTATGACTTCATTCAACCTTTACTACTTCCTTGTAGGCCCCATCTCCAAATGTAGTCACATCAGGGATTAGAGCTTCAAAACATGAATTTGGGGGCAGGGGGACATGATTTGGTCCATAACAGAAAGATTTCCGGGGTTTATTATAAAAACAGAAAGATGTAGAGGAACCCAACTTTGACAGTATTGCGATGCTCTCCTTCTGCTTTCTGCGCACCTATTATGAAAGTAATGCTGCCAGTTGTGTCTAATTACATAAGAAATAAGAGAAAAACAGAAAAATGTTGGAATGAAAGGTATGAGAAACTTTAGAAATAGACAGTAGTACTCCTCCAACATTGGGGTAATTAGGTCCTCCCCTAATTAGTGACTCCAAATTGCTGCCAGACCATGAAGTCTCTTCTTAACCACCACATCAAATTCTGACGCCATTTTCTCATTAAAGACATGCAGCTTTCAGCTTCCCTTTCTTGTATTCTGCAACAGCTATGGTCTTCGGCCATTAATCTACTCCATCCTCCATACTTGGACTAGTTTTCATCCTGAGAAGAAAATAAGACCTTGTCACTCCCTTGCTTAACTCTATATACTTACATATATTCATTTCTATATATTCTATATATTCATTTCTCTATATTCTATATATTCATTTCTCTCCATTCATTTCTCTATATATTCATTTCTCCCTGTGACAGTGGTTCTAAAACTTCATTGCCTATCAGAATCACCTAGAAGGCTCACTAAAACAGAGCGGTGTCCCTCTACGATTTGTGCCCCCACTCCCAGAGTTTCTGATGCTGTAGAGTCCTGAGAATTTGCATTTCTAACTGTTCCTAAGTGATGCTAATGAAACTGATCCTGGGACTGATGACCTTTTGAGAAGCTCTGTCCGGCAGAGAAGACTGACCCACAGATTCTTGCCTCTATCTGGCCCCAGCTTGCTCACCCCTTTTCCTCTTACCCTTCTTACCCTCCGCCTTCTAACTCCCATCGATCTTACATGCTAGGCACATGTTTTCACCAGGTCCGGAATACTTCAGCATTGTCATACTTCAGCATTGTCATACTTCGTGCCTTCATGGCTGGCAAGGTCTATTTCCTACCCAGCCCACATGCTCCTTCTCTACACAGCCTCCCTTACTTTTTCGGAGTATTTTAATGATGATTCCACATACTGTGTTCATTTTTATCTATTTTATATTACCGCTTTATTTTTATTATTTTTCAAGCCCTTCTCTTTCATGGTGGGTTTGACTATACAGGAGACATGTCTCAATTTTGTATTTCTGATGATTCACATAGTGTCTGCCAAGAATGGCTGTTTGGTATATGTTGAATTTGTGTTTAAAGTTAATTCAGTTTGATTATCCATAAAAGGCTTAAACCATTCATGGGATTTAAGGTAGCTCTGACATCCTGTAAGTTTCCTTTCATCCTATTAGGAGCTGAGACCCTATGGAGGAGCATTTCAACTACTTTCAGCTACTGTGCTTGGCTTCCCTTATTCATCAGATCTCACCTTCAATTTGTCTATGTAGCTGACCTCCATTCCAGGCTTTGCTGGCCATGTTTTTGTCTGGCAAACTCCAGCATTCTCTTTGGCTTACACCTTTACTTCTTGAGGTTCAGACTGGGTTCTCTAGCTCTCTTCTCACTAGCTTCCCTTACCTCTACTACCTGCCAGAGTAGCACACTTTGCTTGATCTGATTTGGCCCACTGGTTCCTGAATTTTGAAACTGTCTACAACCACTAGGCTAATGGTCCATACATCTGCAGTCACTATGATCTAAAGAAAGGCTGCTGGTTGAACCTTTCTTCTTACTCTCCCTTTTCCCCAGTTCCCACCTGTTAACACTTGATTCATTATTCAACCAACCTTCAATTCACTCTTCTATTTGTTGTTCCACTCAGAGCTTGCAGGTGACAAATTGTATCACCTACTACATTTCTACTTCAAACTATGTATTATTACACACTGAAGTCATAAAGGGGGAAAACTCTGAGCTGGAAAAGAAAGAAAGAAAAAATTTCAGTCACAACTCAGCTGTGAAATATTGCTAATGACAGCTTCTTCAGTTTATCATTAAGAAGGCAACATAAGCTGGATTTTCAGAAGATATGAATAATCCAGCTCTTTATTAATTATACTGGAAGCCTATAGTATTCCAATTATAAAAATTATCAGCCATGAAAAATTTCATACCCTGTTTACTTTCAGGGTGAAATACACCTTCTCAAACTTGTAGATTATTTTTACTTTGTAGGTTGGGCTTAAGTATAAATGATAATTCATTTCTCAGATAAGCTAAAAGGCTAAAAATAAAAAAGAAGAAACTGTCAACTTCTGATAAACCAGATGCAAGAGGTGGTAGCTAAGCCACCATGTCAAATTTCAAATTAATAATTTAAACTGTACTTGGGCCAAATAAACTGACTTTGTAAAAAATTCCTTACTCTCAGAAATTATGGTATTTTTCATTTATATAAGGAGTTTGATTTTTATCTCTACTAGATGAAATTCCCTGTAATTTGCCATTTCAAATAATTACTCATAACAAACCAGAAGAATAGGTGCTATATGGCCTGATACATACATTCTCTAGTTGAAATGCTTTTCTAGTTTTGATTCTTTGATCCCTTCAACCAAGTGTGGGCTTGGTTTTCTCAGTTTTAAAAGGCATAGAGATTCTGCCTTCTACTACAAGAGGAATAAAACAATCTTGGGATACCACTCAATAAAGGGGGAACAATAATTCTTAATAATGTTCAACTTGCAGTATTATTGTTAGTATTAAATAAGGGAATAATTATGGAAATGCTAGCCAATGTATGCACACAGTTGGTGGTCAATAAATGTGAGAAGTCCCATAATAGTACCACAGTCTGTGAGTTCCAGAAATAGCTCAGGCATCCATGTTCTTTCTTATAGGAAATACAAATGGTAGTGAATAGTTATATTTTCTGGTAAAGTAGAGTGAATTGTTCCTTGCAGTGCTCTCAAGAAGAATGTTGGAACACATGAAGTACCCAATTGGACACATCTGGTGTTCTAGAAAGGCTATTGGAGGGGAGGTAGAGAAGCTCAGTGCCTTGGGAAATATGCATTTTCCACTATGCAAAACAGAATCACATTTGCCAAGAGGAGGTTTATTGTCAAGAGATGAGACAAGTAGGAAATCACTAAAATTGCTGCCTCTGTGAATGGATTTGGAAACTGAATGCATTGGAACTTCTCAGCCCTCATTTTCTGCCTCTCCGTGGTATCCAACACTGTTGCACACGTCCCCTACCCTAAGCTATTTTTTTTGAAAGTCTTTTCTCTGTACCAGATTGAAACTATATTCACATTCTTCTCCCATGAATTCTGCCCTTTTTTGCTATCTGATTAACCCTCTTTCATTTAAAAATTTTTGACTTTCCATTATGTTCTATCTTGAGATCCATGGCCTTCTCTGTGGACTTCCTCATAGAGAATCCATCCATTTTTGGGGATGCAACTTTTGCAATTTATGTGGAGGGTTCCCAGATATCACTGGAGTTCTAATTTCTAAAGTTTCAGGTTTGCATCTCCAGCTCCCTACCGAATAATGTTGATGTTGTATCGATTTGCCAAACTCAGCATATTAGAAAAGACTCACTTTCTGTCATCCTTATTTCTTTTACTATTCTCAGAACTCAGTCCATGCTTATCATGTCAGTCATGTTTGAATCGGTTCTACATTTCACTCCCTAAACCTAAAATCATGTTGTGTAACATTCTCTAATATCATAGATCGTTCTTTCCTCAGTCAACATCTTTGTGTACACCAATATCCTTTTCCACCTTGACTGTTTTTGTAGCCACCACCTTCCCTCCCAACTCTAACTACTTCAGACCTGCAGACTCTCTTTTCTCCAGTTCATTCTGTGCACCTCAGCTAGTTTATGCCTTTTAACAACCTTTGCTAACTCATCACAGCATTGCTTACTGAAAACCCTACAATGACCCCAGAGTTTCCACAGGTTTTCCAAACTCCTGGCCTTCCAGGACTACATCTAGCCTAACCTGACTCTATAATCCCACTCTTTCCCACTTACCACTATCCCTCTGGGGCCTCATTCATTCAATTTACAGGAGGTTTCTGATAAGCAGTAACTCTTTCAAGGAAGGGTAAAATAGAGCCCTAAAACCTTCCTGAGATACTTCATTTTCTGTCCAGAACACTTCCTCATGGTTATAAACTCCTTTTTTTTTTTTAAAGATTTTATTTATTTAACACAGAGAGACACAGTGAGAGAGGGAACACAAACAGGGGGAGTGGGAGAGGGAGAAGCAGGCTTCCCGCTGCGCAGAGTCCGATGCAGAGCTTGATCCCAGGACCCTGGGATCATGACCTGAGCCGAAGGCAGACGCTTAACAACTGAGCCACGCAGGTGCCCCATAAACTCCTTCTTTAGACACATACTGATTCCACAAATAAAAAATGGCACTAGGATGTCAGTAGGTGCTTCTAATAAGCACTTTTTGTCACGGCCCTATAATTTAAACACTGAGAACTGGAAAATATCCCAAGTTTCTCTTTATTCATACAAATATCATGAAAAAAAGATCCTTCAATGTTTGCATTTTTCATTGCATTAGAAATTAGAAATTTATTTTTTATTATTAAATGTTTTAAATAGAAAATATAATAGGTACTCCTATACCTATCATTAGATTTAATAGATGAGAAAGGTCAAAAAGCTCATATTAACTGCAAGGCACTTTAAAAAAAATGTTCTTTATGGGTTTCCTGGGTGGCTCAGTCAATTAAGCAGCTCAGGTCATTATCTCAGAGTTGTGAGATCAAACCCCACATTGGGCTCACACTGAGCATGGAACCTGCTTAAGATTCTCTCTCTCCCCCTCTCTCTGCCCTTCTCCTTTCCCTTGAGCTCTAGCTCTCTCTCTCTCTCAAAATAAATAAATGAAATAAAAATAAAAATGTTCTTTAGTTCATCCTATTAATGGATGATTTGCCCACTGATAACTATTAATAATTAGATATTATGATTTTAAATTCTTGACTAAGAAGCAAATAAAGTTGCACTGATTTCTTTGGCCTTGTATTAGAGAATATAAGGATATAACGAGTCTGATGACCCAAACTTCCTGTTCACCAGTAACTGAGAAGATACAAAAAATATTAAGAGTTGGGTAATATTTGTGTTAGATTTTTTCTATGACTTGATGTGAGTAGAAAAAGAGTCTGTCTAGGAAAGAACAAGTCAGTGCATGTTCTTTTATTAGACTCAGAACTGAGTTAGCCAGCGAATTTCCCATCATATCTTAGCTGCCAGGAAACTTGCACTATTTAATTGCTAAACTTCATAAATTAACTCATCCCAGGTCCCTGTCATCTGTTATTCTCCTTCTTTTTAACAGGTTTTATACTTTTAATTCTTAATTGTCTAACATGTTTTAAAAGATGACTGTAATCACTTATTGAACATTTAAAAAAAACCCACAGAAACACACTTACATGACATGATTCTCTCAAATCATTAGAGAATTCCAAGATACAGTATTCCGTGGCAAATTCATCAAGTTTCTCAAGATAGAACATAAATAGTGACTTGTTTTAAACAGGAATAATGAAACCTAATTTTTATGAAACCCACAGTAATCTAAAAGCTTCAATTTCATTTGTGTCTATCTTCTTTTCAATACCAAACTTCTTACCAAACCAATTAGGTGGTAAAGAACTGATACAGATTTATCAACTTCTTTCATCAGTTTGATAAGACAGTCAAGGACTTAAATTCAAATGATGAACATTGGGGAGGGTATGTGCTATGGTAGTGCTGTGAAGTGTGTAAACCTGGCGATTCACAGACCTGTACTTCTGGGGCTAACAGTACATTATATGTTTATAAAAAAATTAAAAAATTATAAAAAAAAGATGGAAAAAGAAATAAGATACCTGATTAATTTACAGATGGAGAACTCTACTGTCCATGAAGTATCTTATCATACAAGTGAGGCATCTCAGTCTCTGTTCATAGCCCACACCTAAGTTTGGCTACTGAATTCACTAAAGTAAAACAGTGGCAAGAAGCTACAGGACTTTGAAGTAGAGGGATAATTAGATCTTAAACAACTTGCCCAATGGAAAATGAATTCATGCCAAAGTCCAGCCTATAACCCAGATTTCTTGGCGTATCTAGGAATACTATAACTGGTTTGTGTTAATGTTTCACGTAGAGACAGTTTTACTTGTTTTTGAGTAATAGCTTAAGCTGATAGTTGGCTGAAGTAACCACTTTGAAGGTCAAAATTTATTTGAATTTGTAAATTCTCTCATGTCTGTTGAAAAACTATGCCCACTATTGAATTATTAGGCTAGGCATTCGATATAGGTGTTGGTCAAACAGTGGTAAATAAAACAGTACTTAATGGCCCTCAGGATCTTTGTATCTAGAAGCAAGTTTTTAATTCTTATAATAAAGTTGAGAAGTGGGTGGGGCTTTACCGAGATTAGTCCATATGTGCATAGGAGGTATGCTGACTCCAGCCAATGATGGAGTGGAGCCGAAGGTGAGAGGTCATAACATTTAAAATTTGAGATCAATAGGAGTAAGTCAGGCTAAAAAATAGGAAAGGGAAGAGAAAAATGTTCTAGGTTCAGGAAAGCATGTGCTAAACCCAACAGAAAGCCTGATGGGTTTTAAAAACCTAAGGAAGTTTAGTCTGGCTGATGCTTCAGAACAAGTCTAAGCTGGAAGTTGTAGACACAGGCCGCTTCACCTACAGATGACATTAACAGGGTTGGCATTGGTCCTGAGAAGAAGGAGAGGCCACTTATGAGATAAAGAATGAAGTGGTCTGAAATTACATTTTTAAAACAAAAGACTTCCAATATGGTAGGTTCATTCAGTGGGGCTCCAGAGGTCACGGGCATAACCAATTTTAGATAATCAATGTTCAGGTCCTCCACTTCCTTTTGTACTCTTTCTTAAAGGGGACCCTCTTGAGAAAGCATACACTTGCAGTGAAGGCTTCATGCAGGGTTCTTTTCCCTGGTATATCTCTCATCTGTCCTTCTTTCTCTTTACACAGAACAGACCTATCTCTCACTCATTCTGAATCTTGCTCTGATGGGTTATTCAGGAGCTCCAAAAAATGGACAAATCTAAATACTGATTTTGGTGAAGTCTTCATTTCTCAAGACACAGTAAATCTGCTTATAGATTTGAGATTTCCTCTTGTTTAAAAATAGTTTCATTAAGCATAAAACATGTATCAGAAACAGTCTTAGAATATTTTGAAGTCAGGTATACTGCACAGTGGAGATACAGGAGTAGTGGAAACTTTAACTTAATAATTTTGTCCATTTCATTCCTGAATTATTACCAAAGAAAGCATTCTTCCTAAAAAGAAGTTGGAAAGAGCAAAGAAAGAGAATTTTGGTCAAAAACATAGATGAAGATGGCACTTTATTTCACCCAGGCAAATTCCTTGGATTTTTAGAAAATCTAAACAATTTTTAGAATTATAAAAAGCATGTTAGAAAATAAGAATTATAAAAAGCACGTTAGAAAATAAGAACCTGCAACAAGGTGTGCCTTCTGAACATTTTCATCCTCCTCAGTAAGGAGAAAGCACCAATGAAAGAATTCTCATTTACCTCTTATACAGTTTTATACATTGTATATATTCTATATACATCTACAGTATTATATATTATATATTATACAAATATACAGTTTCAGCTGTATATTTGGCCTGATTTCAGAGAGAAAATAGTGGAAAATTATTTATTTTCAACAGAATTTATAGCTTCAGTAAAAGGAACATATGACAAAGTTAACTTCATGTTTTATATTTTTATTCAGGTTGTGGAGAAACAATTTCATTATCCTTTATAAGGGATTATTGAATATTGTGAACACGTCTGAAATTTTTGCTTGGACCATGTCTTTCGTTCTGTGTGTCTCATCAATATCTTTAGTCATCTACTCATTCCTCCCAGTATTTATTTATTCCCTCCCAGGGAATAACTGCAAGGAAATGTGTTGTAGATTCTACTCTGTATAATGCAATGAACCCAGATCATTAATATATGGCAATATCTTTTCTTCTGTTTACTCTTAATTTTTACAAAGAACATTAATCTGACACTCTGAACCTAAAATCAGTATTAGCTTATTGTGATTAAGTCCAGTATCTCAAATGTGGATTTGCTGCTCTAATTCTGTTTTTTTTTTCCACCATGAAATATTACCACACTATCTATATATAATAATTCTCAAGAGCCTATCTTTATGTCTGCCTGTCATGATTTTTTAAAAGATTTTTATTTATTTACTTGACAGGGAAAGAGAGAATGAGAGCTCCTGAGCAGGGGGTGCAGCAGGCAGAGGGAGAAGCAGAAGCCCTGTGAAGTGGGGAGCCCAATATGGGGCTCAATCCCAGGCCCCTGAGATCATGACCTGAGCCTAAGGTGGACCCTTAACTCACTGAGCCACCCAGGTGTCCCTACCTGTCATGATTTTTAAAGCATCGAGAAATGACCTCGAAAACCGAGCTTTGGCACAAATGTAAAGGTCTTTTTTTGAACAGAAGGCAGAAAATATCCCAACATGTGGAATTTAATACATATGTGAAATTTATGAATTTAAGTGAATATAAAGCCTAGATTTGAGTAATTTTAAATTCACAAATAAGGTGCCTCTAAATAAAAGAATAAAATTGTCATCTGATAAGGTTTTTTAGTGTTTTTATTTTAATTCCAATATAGTTAACATACAGTATTATGTTGATTTCAAGTGTAACACTATAGTAATTCAACAAAACCATACATCACTCTGTGCTCATCACAAGTGCACTCCTTAATCTCCACTTCAACGGACACTTGGGCTGCTTCTATAATTAGGCCGTTATAAATAATGCTGCAATAAACATACTGCATGTCTGCTTTTGAATTAGTGTTTTTTAATTTTGGGGGGTAAATACCAAGTAGTGCAATTGCTAGATCATGAGGTAGTTTTATTTTTAACTTTTTGAGGCACCTCCATACTATTTTCCACAGTGGCTGCACCAGTCTGCATTCCCACCAACAGTGCATGAGTATTCCTTTTCTCCATATCCTCACCAATAGTTGTTGTTCTTGTGTTGTTGATTTTAGCTCTTCTGACAGGTGTTAGGTGATAGCTCATTGTAGTTTTGATTTGCATTTCCCTGATGATGAGTGACAATGAACATCTTTTCATGTGTCTCTTGGCCATCTGGATGTCTTCTTTGGAGAAACGTCTGTTCATGTCCATTTTTCAACTGGATTATTTAATTTTGGGGTGTTGAGTTATATCAGTTCTTTATATATTTTGGATACTAACCCTTGATTGGATATGTCATTTGTAAATATCTTCTTCCATTCTGTAGGTTGTCTTTTCATTTTGTGGATTGTTTCTTTTGCTGTACAGAAGGTTTTTATTTTGATGTAGTCTCAATGGTTTATTTTGCTTTTGTTTCCCTTGCCTCAGAAAACGTATTTAGAAAAAACCTGGTACAGCTGATGTGAAAGACATTACCATCTGGGTTCTCTCCTAGGATTTTTATGGTTTCAGGACTCATATTTAAGTCTTTCATCCATTTTGAGTTTATTTTTGTGTGTAGTGTGAGAAAGTGGTCCAGTTGCTTTATTTAGCAATATGCTGACTGCCATATGCAGTTTTCCCAACACCATTTAAGAGAGTCTTTTTACCATTGCATATTCTTTCCTGCTTTGTTGAAGATTAATTGACCGTATAGTTGTGGGTTTATTTCTGAGTTTTCTTTTCTGTTCCATTGATCTATGTGTTTATTTTTGTGCCAGTACCATACTTTTTTTATTACTACAGCTTTGTAATATAACTTGAGGTGAATTTCGATGTCTTCAGCTTTGCTTTTCTTTTTCTAGGTTGCTTTGGCTACTCGAGGTCTTCTGTGGTTCTATACAAATTTTAGGATGGTTCATTTTAGTTGTGTGAAAATTCTGTTGGTATTTTAATAAGGGTTGCATTAAATGTGTAGATTGCTATAGGTAGTACAGATGTTATAACAAATTTGTTCTTTCAATCCATGAGCACGGAATGCCTTTCCATTTCTTTGTGTCATTTCAGTTTCTTACATCAGGATTTTATACTTTTCAGAACACAGGTCTTTCACATCTTTGGTTAGGATTATTCCTAGGTATCTTATCTTACTGTTTGGTGTGCAATTGTGAATAAGATTGTTTCCTTAATTTCTCTTTCTGCTGCTTCATTATTGGTGCATAGAAGAGGAACAGATTTCTGCAGATTAATTTAGTATCCTGTGACTTAACTGAATTTGTTTTTATCAAATCTAGCAATTTTATGGTTTTTAGGGTTTTCTATATATAGTATCTATATATAGTATCATGTCATCCACAAATACTGATTGACTTCTTCCTTACTAACTTGGGTGCCTTTTTTTTCTTTTTGTTTTCTGATTGCTATGGCTAGGAATTCCAGTACTATGTTGAATAAAAGTGGTGAGAATGGGCATCCTTGTCTTATTCCTGACCTTAGTGGAAAAGCTCTCAGTTTTTCCCCATTGAGGATGATGTTAGCTGTGGGTTTTTTTCACATTTGGCCTTATTATGTTGAGGTATGTTCTCTCTAAAACTGTTTTGTTGAGGGTTTTTACCATGAATAGATGTTGAACTTTGTAAATGCTTTTTCTGTGCCTGTTGAAATGATCATATGGTTTTTATCTTTTCTCTTATTGATGTGATGTATCACATTGATTTGTGAATGTTGAAGCACATAAATCCCTCTTGATCATGGGGGGTGATTTTTCTTAATGTGTTGAATGTGGTTTGCTAGTATTTTATTGAGAATTTTTTTAAAAGATTTTATTTATGTATTTGACAGAGAGAGATCACAAGTAAGCAAAGAGGCAAACAGAGACAGGGAGAGAAGCAGGCTCCCCGCTGAGCAGAGAGCCCAATGCGGGGCTCGATCCCAGGACCCTGAGATCATGACCTGAGCCAAAGGCAGAGGCTTAACCCACTGAGCCACCGAGGTGCCCCTTATTGAGAATTTTTATGTCTATCTTTATCATATTTGGTCTGTAGTTCTCTTTTTTAGTGGTCCATTAGTCTGGTTTGGTATCAGGGTAATGCTGGCCTCATAGAATGAATTTGGAAGTTTTCCTTCCATTAGCATGTTATTGGAATAGTTTGAGAAGAATAGCTATCAACTCTTCTTTGAATGTTTGGTAGAACTCCACTGTGAAACCATCTGTTCCTTGAGTTTTGTTTCTTGGGAACTTTTTGATGACTGAGTCAATTTCTTTGCTGGCTATCAGTGTGCTCAAATTTTCTATTTACTCCTGTTTCAGTTCTGGTGGCTTATATGTTTCTGAGATTTTCTCCATTTCTTCTAGGTTATACTATTTATTAGCATATAGTTTTTCATAAAATTCTCTTATGATTGTATTTCTGTGGTACTGGTTGTTATTTCTCCTCTCTCACTTGTAATTTTATTTATTTGAATCCTTTGTCTTTCTGTCTGTCTCTCTCTCTCTCTTTGATAAGTCTGGCTAAGGGTCTAACAATTTTATTGATTTTTTTTTTTCCAAAGAACCAGCTCCTGGTTTCATTGATCTGTCCTATTGTGTTAGTTGTTGTTTTTCTTGTTCCTAGTTTGTATATCATTTATTCCTGCTCTAATCTTTCTCTTTGCCTTCCTTCTTCTTGTTTAAGGTTTCATTTGTTGTTCCTTTTTTAGCTCCTTTAGGTGTATGGGTCATTTGTTTGAGATTTTTCTTGTTCATGGAGGTAAGCCTGTATTGCTATAAATTTCCCTCTTAGAACTGCTTTTGCTTCATCCAGAGGTTTCAGATTTTTTTTTAAATTTGTTTCCATGTACTTTTTTAGTTCTTTTATTTCCTGGTTGATGCATTCATTGTTTAGTAGTATGTTATTTAAACTCCATGTATTTGTGGTCTTTCCAGATTTTTTCTGTGGTTGACTTCTAGTTTCATAGTATTGTGCTCAGGAAAGATGCATGGTTTGATTTTGAGTTTATTGAGTTTGTGGAAGCTGGTTTGTGGGCTAATATGTGATCTAGTCTGGAGGATGTCCACATGCACTTGAAAAGAATTTATGTATTCTGCTGTTTTAGGATGGAATTTTCTGAATATATCTGCTAAATCCATCTGGTCTAGTGTGTCATTCAGAGCCGTTGTTTCCTTGTTGCTGTTCTGTTTAAATGATCTGTCCACTGATGTAAGTGGAGGGTAAACATCTCCTCCTATTATAGTATTATTACTGATTACTTCCTTTGTGTTGGGTATTAACTTTTTTATGTATTTGGGTGATCCTAAGTTGGGTGCATAAATATTTACAATTGCTATATTTTCTTATTGCATTGTCCCCTTTATGATTATATAGTGTCTTTGTCTCTTGCTACAGTATGTGTTTTAAAGTCTATTTAGTCTGAAGTAGTGCTATTCCAAGTTTCTTTTGGTATCCATTTGCATGATAGGTGTTTCTCCATCTTCTCGCTTTGAATCTGCAGGTGTCTTTAGGTCTAAGATGGGTCCCTGTGGGCAGCATACAGATGGGTCTTATTTCTTTATCCATTCTGTCACCCTATGTCTTTTGACTAGTCCATCTACATTCAAAGTATTTACTGATAGATATGTGTGTACTGTCATTTTTATTACTTGTTTTGTGGTTATTTCTGAAGATTTTCTGTGATCCTTTCTTATCTTTCTTTCATGTTTTGCTGATTTTCTTTAGTGATATATTTGGATTTCTCTCTCTTTTTTCTTTGCATATTCATGAGTGGTTTTTGATACATGGTTACCATTAGGTTTGTACATAACCTTTTCTGCATGTAGCAGTCTATATTGAGTTGATGGTCATTTAATTTGAACCCATTATTTTCTCCTGTTCTCCCCATGTCTTAGGTATGTGTTATTATGCTTATATTCTGTTTTTGAGAACTGCTTGACTGATATTTTACAGAAATGGTCATTGATACTGCTTTTGTGTTTCCTACTTCCAAACTGTTACTTTTGGTCTTCCTTCCCCCTCAAAGAGTCCCTTATAAAATTTCTTGCAAAGCTGGTTCAGTGGTCATGAAGCCCTTTAGGGTTTGTTTGTCTGGGAAACTGTTGACCTCTCCTTCTATTCTGAATGATAGCATTGCTGGATAGAGTACTCTTGCCCACAGACTTTTCCCATTCAGCGCTTTGAATATATCCTGCCATTCCCTTCTCGTTTGCAAAGTACATGTAGAAAAATCTCCTGCTAGCCTTATGGGTTTTCCCATGTATGTTAATGACTTCTTTTGTCTTGCTGCTTATAAGAGGTTTTCTGTATCACTGTATTTTGCAAATTTAATTAGAACATGTCTTAGTGTCTGTCTGCTTTTGTTGATTCTGTTGGCAAGTCTCTGTGCCTCCTGGATCTGGATATCTGTTTCCTTCACCAGATTCAGGAAGTTTTCAGCCATTATTTCTTCAAATAAATTTTCTGTCCCCTTTTCTCTCTCTTCTTCTTCAGGGACTCCTATGATACAAATGTCATTACATGTGATGGAGTCACTGAGTTCCCCAAGTCTATTCTTGTTCTGCATGATTCTTTTCTTTCTCTTTTGTTCAGCTTGATTACTTTTCATTATGCTGTCTTCCAGGTCACTAATTTGTTCCCGTTCTTCTTCCCTGCTGCTGCTCATTCCGTCAAATGTGTTTCTCATTTCATTTATTAAGCCCTTCAACTCTGCTATGTTATTCCTTGTCTCTGTGTTAAGGGTGTCACTCATGTCTTCCACTCTTTTCTCAAGTCCAGTGAGTGATGACCATTGCTTTAAAGTCTCTATCAGGCAAGTTACTTGTAACTGTTTCACTTGGCTGTAGCCTTGTCCCACTCTTTCATTTGGGATAAATTTCTCTGTCTCCTCATTTTTGTCTGCCTCTGTGTCTGTTTCTCTGTGTTAAGAAAGTCAGGTATGTCTTCTGTTTTTGAAAGTAGTGATTTTATATGGCACCTGGGCAGCTCACTCAGTTAAGTGTCTGCCTTCACACAGGTCTCCATCTCAGAATTCTGGGATAGAGCCCCACTTCAGGCTCCCTGCTTGGTGGGGAGTCTACTTCTCTCTTTTCCTCTGCCCCTCCCCCTCCTCATGTTGTGCTCTCAAATAAATGAACAAATCTTAAAACAAAACAAACAAATCTTAAAAAAAAAAAAAAAAGGAAAAAGGAGCAACTTTATGCAGAAGGGTGCCCTCCAGTGCAGTGTCTTCTGTCTACCAGTGACTGGCACTTTGGAAGAGTATCTGACATGTATTGCTTATGTCCTGTTATTATGTCTGAGTCACTTTTCCTTTTAGTTCAGTCATCTGCACTGACTCTCTGCCTATGGTGGGCTATGCTTACTCTCTGTGCTGTTAGTGGAACCCAGCCAGATCAGCCTTGAGGGGATGTGCCTGCCAGAACTTGGGAGTAGGCCAGTGGTGTTAGCAAATTTGAGCTGGGTTAATAGCCCTTTTATGGATCCCCTGAAGTTCTGTGGGGCAGCCCTGGGGTGTGAGAGTGGTCACAGTGTGTGACAATGGTTGGAAGTGGGTGGCTGGGTGTGGTTTTGTGGCTTGGTGGGGTACATGGAAGCTGCTGTGTACCTGGCAGCTGGGTGGGTCCTGAGTGTGTGTGGTTTTTATTTTTTTAATTTTTTTTATTTTTTAAAGATTTTATTTATTTATTTGACAGACAGAGATCACAAGTAGGCAGAGAGGCAGGCAGAGAGAGAGAGGAAGGGAAGCAGGCTCCCTGCTGAGCAGAGAGCCTGATGCGGGGCTCGATCCCAGGATCCTGGGATCATGACCTGAGCCGAAGGCAGCGGCTTTAACCCACTGAGCCACCCAGGCGCCCCGTGTGTGTGGTTTTAATAAAATGTGCCCTAAGCTCATGGCTGAGGCTAATGGGCTTGGAGTAGGTGAGTCCTCAGGAGAATGCCTAATAAAGTTTATTAAAGTTTTTGGTATAATCTCAGACATTGGCCAAGAAAATAACACTAGTAACTGGTAAAATGTCCTTTCACTAAGAGGCATCCAAGTTTGTGCTTTGTATAAGATGAAGGAGGATCTAATCATGTTTTCAACTGATATATCAATGTTAAAAAAAACACATGATATATATTATATATATTATTGTATATATTTATATTTATAGTGTATATATATAATATATCATTGCATAATATATTATATTATATTATATATCATATCATATATTTTTTGGCATATTGCTTGAAAAGAGTTTAAAGAAATGAGTCCTCATTGGTATAATAAAGTTCTTTCCTGGCCCACTAGTTATTAGGGAATCAAACCTTCTCAAAAATTATATCCATAAGGCCAAATATGGGCATAGAAGTTATTATGAATGCTTTATCATTCCAGAGATATATAATGTTTATCCACAGACACATAAACTGATAGAAAAAAGCCTTATTTATTGGGGCATCTGGGTGACTCAGTGGGCTAAAGCCTCTGCCTTCAGGTTAGGTCATGATCCCAGGATCCTGGGATCGAGCCCCGCATCAGGCTTTCTGCTCAGCATGGAGCCTGCTTCCTCCTCTCTGCCTGCCTCGCTGCCAATTGTGATCTCTGACTGTCAAATAAATAAATAAATAAAAATCTTTAAAAAAAAAAGACTTATTTATCTCATTAAAAAGTCATTTTCTTATAAAATTTTACTTTCATGTGTGAAAATTTTTTTCTAAATATGTAATATATTTATGATGTTTTCATCAATTATATTGTAAGATAAGTATAACACTAACTCAACCTATAAGAACCTAATAATATTAGATCACAGGAAATTTTTCCTTATGGTCACAGGAAATTTTTAAACATTTTGACTTATATATATGTTTTTCTGCATTGTGGCAGGATGATCAACCAGGACTAAAAATTACTCTTTAGGATAAAAACTGTAGGGAAAAAAATGGAGTGGAAGTACAAGTTCAAGGAAAAAGTATCAAACCCCTGACATTTCCAGTTGTTAGAGAGGAACTTTTTCATGTATTTATAAGAGAACAATGACAGGCATCAAATCTTATCATTTAAATTCATTTGGATCTATTCAAAAGAAGACACAGCTGTTTTATTTTTTGTATCTGTGTTGCATCATACTGGATATTCCACTCTTTGGAATTATCTAATTTTACAGTAAAATAATTTTATGTGACCTTAAAAAATAGTAAGAAAGTATATATATTTTTCAAAAATTCTAAGGGTGGTTTGTGAGCAAAAAAGTGTAATGACCACTGCAGAAAATCTGAGTACAGTATGAAAAGGAACAGAAGAGGGCAAGACTGGAGACAAGAAGACTAGCTAGTAGGATGTTGCAATAAATAACTCAGGATAATGGTTGCTGCGACTATGATGGACAGGAGACAATGAATCTGAGATACACTGGGAGGTAGAATGAATAGGATATGTTGAGAGATTAGATGTTGAGGAACAAGAAGGGTAAAGGATGACACCCAGCTTTCTATTTGGGTAACTGATGTTACTGAGAGAGGGAAACATAGTGAAGGAATAGGTGTGAGGGACAGGTGTGTGATGCCCTAGGTGTGTGTGTGTGTGTGTTTGCATGCATATGTGTAGTATCGTGTGTGTACATACTTTCATATAAGTGCATGGAATGAAGGTGAGAAGAAATATTTGGGCTAGAGGCTTAAACTTGGTAGGCATAAGAATATATACATAATAACTGAGTCTACGGGAGTAAATGAGATCTCCCAAGAAGAGATGTAGGAGGAAAATTAGGAGCATGTGTTGGCATGGAAAACAAGAGAAGGCAATGTTTCAAAAGGAAGGATTATTTAGTGGTGTCAAATGTTGCTGCAAAGTCAAGGTAAAGAAAGATGGGGAAGACCTTTTTCAGAATAGTTTCAGTAAAGAAATGGAGACAGAAGCCCGCTTGGAGAGGGAGAATAGATGTATGCATACACCTACACCCACACCCACATTCAAGGTGGGGCAATAGGAACTACAAGGTTGAACGGCTGACAGTGGATTTATTTAGTGCTGATAAATAAACTATTGCTAATTAATAGAATTTTTTGTACGTAACAGGGAAATGTACGACTAATTTATGAACTGAAAGAAATCACGTTTTTTACTCTTTAAATAATCAAGTTTTTCCATGAAAATGCAACTTTATAACAATACTTTTCTCCTCATTTACTATTTAGGCTTGCTTCAGTAGGTAGGGATGTCCACTCAATGTAAAGCACTGGGCTAAATTGGGCTGGGATAATGAATCAGACATGTAGCCAGATCTCAAGGTATTACAGAGGAGTTACCATGTCTTTAAAATACCACACTATGAGGCAGTAAGTGATATGCGTTGCAAATATACACTTTGGCTTTAAGAATATAAATATGGGTAAATATTTTTATCTAAAGGCTTTTAATACAATGTGCACAGAATACTTTTAAAGCCCTAGTACTTAGATCTGTATTCCTTCAACAGTGTCTCTGCCTTTTCCTGATTATCATTTCTTAAAGAGAACACACAAGTAAACCGAAAAAATTAACAAAATAATGCAAATGGACCTACCTCCTGGTTTGGATTTCTATACATCAGACTATCAAAAGAGAACTAACTATTCAATTATTTATTCAGCTTAGTCTGCATTTTAAATGGAAATGACAATGTCCAGAGTAAAAAAATAACTTGACTCTTCACTCAAATGTGATTCTCCTTTCTTCGCTCCTCCTTACCTATGGTCTTGAAACATAACTCCTCCTTCTTAAAGTCTCATATTAAAAATTGCTTAATTAGGGAAGAATATGAAATTTTATTCATTTTTTTTTGAGGACTCATGCAATTAAAAAGTTGAGAATCTGCTTGGATGTTTGAGGAGCACAGATTACACTGAACAATCCACCCTTAAAAACTAAATAGAATGTTATAATCATAAATAGCTCTGCCTTGCAGTCATTTCTGTATTTCTGTCTAACATTCATATTGTCATTTGATTAGTTAATCATCCATTTTCAAAGGTGTGAATGTGTTTTCACACTTCTGCTAAGACAGTGTTAACTATGAAACTATAGATAGCAATAGAGATTAATTATCTATTGCACAAGTTCCCACACCTTGTGCTTACCAGATAGAGGAAGAGAGTGCATGTCTTAGCACAGGTGTGATTTCAAAAAATGGAAAAAAAAATACTTGGTCAAATGAGTTCAAGGAGTACTTTCAATTGACGTACCTTTAAAATGTTAACCACATTTACACTTTTAATTTTATTTCATAAAACAATTGATCTCCTATGTTATCACAAGAATTGTTTCCTGAGTGGATTAGTGCATCTCTTTGGTTATAAATGAATGAGTGAAGTGGAGGCATTTTATAAATGAATCAGTTTCTCATTAAATTAGAAAGGGAACAGAGCTCTATCAGATTTTAACAACAGCTGTAACTTCATTACGACAAAGCCAGACAATTTAGACTTGTCTTCTGAAAGGTTAATTAAATACTTCGAGGCTTCTGAACACACTAGTAACTCAAAATAATAATAGTACTATTATTATAATTATAATAGCAATAAACTGTCCAGCCAGCTTTTAGTTTTGCTGTTCTCTGACCCTAATGAAGTTTGCTAATTTTGAATCTGGCTCACCATCTCTTTGGAGACTGATTTTTCTATCTCAGTGAGTTGTTAGCTTTGATGTATAGGGTATTGTGACTGAAAAGAGAGACTAAGGGATAGAAGTTTATCTGTAACTCCATATTGTTTGGAAGTAAAGATATGCTCAAATTTTGATCCATCATGAAAGCTAATAATTCCTCACTCCTAGATCGGTATTAGCTTTGATTTTACATTAACCTGGTGCAATTGATCTTTAATATCCTACAAGTCTTCTTTATGATGTAAACCAAGGACTGAAAATGAACAAAAAATTATTTCTCTTGTTCAGAAAATGTTTCTACCATGTCATAAGCTTTCTGCTTTCTTCTTTTTTCAGAGATGTGGGTGAAGGCATTCTCCTAGGTGTGGTTCTGTATGGATGTTAAGACAAGCTTGCAGACCCCTGAGCAACAACCTTGTTCTCTAAGTGCCTCCTACTGTAAATACATAGCCCCAAATTGCTTCTTCTTTCTTGGTCTTTCTTGGGTATGACACCAGAAAAGCAAATGTCAAGGGTTTTTGATAGCAAGAAGATGAGATAAAAACCAAATATCATTGGTTTGTTAGACAAAGTAGCACAATATTCTTATATTTCTAAGCAATCTTGTCATTTCATACTTAGTTACTCTTCTATAATGTAAATTCCAAACTCCATGCTAATACACTCTCCATTTAGTGAATTAGAATGACCATTTTATCACCAAGGCCCCACTTAGATTGAGGACACTTTAGTTCTCAGGCTTATTTTTACTTTCCTGGAAGGCCTGAATTAACCAGAAACTTCCTGAGAAAGCTTGGGCCTACCAGCTTCACTGATGAGTTTGCAATATTAGGCCAACCTTTGCAAGAAAAATAGTTGAAAGGAAGATGGTGAAAAGTGATCTAGACAGAGACTTTTTCTTATAAAAGACATTCCAGAAAAGTAAACTCTATCTTTATTGGATTGGGCATGCCTCCTGAGGAAAGAGAATGCCATGTCCTCATTGGGTGTTATTTCAACCCTATTGCTTGCCCATCTGTGGACCTGGGAGAGAAAAAACACAAACAGCTGGAAGGAGAGGGGGTCTTGGTATCTGGGAAATTAAGATGTATATCCCAGGAAACTTCAGATCTTAAGGTTTAAGATTTTCAATGTTTTGACCAGCTTCAAAAATAAGAGCATGTTTCCTAAGAGCACCACACACATTTTAAAATGTGCTCCTTGGAACCATACATTGGACGGCCTCATTGTCTATAGGTGCTCTAATTGGGGGCAAAACATACAATAGTGTGAAATTCCTCTTAAATTTAGAGCTGGTTCTTAAACAGAATGATTCTCTGGGGCATGAAGCAAATGACCTCTTCTATTCTTTGGAGTAGTCTAAGCCAGAGAAGGCCCTGTGGATGACATAAATCTTCTCTTTATCCCTGTCTTTGACGACATTCTTCTGAATAATTTTGACACATACCAGAGCCTTCTAGAGGGTTGAACCATGTGCAGACACTCCAGTTCAGCCCAGACTTCCAGCCACCCACAACAAAGTCCTTCAGATATGCAAGGAAGCTCTCTTGGATTCTCCAAACAAACAGCTGAAAACCTCTGAGTGGTCTCAGTCAATGTCACATAGAGCAGAAAAGTCACTCTACTGAGCCTTACCCAAATTCCTGACCCACAAAATAATGAAGTTTAATTAAACTGCTATTGTTTGAAGCCATTACATTTTGGTGCAATTTCTTGTGCAGCAAATGGAAAGGAGGTGCTATACAACAAAAACCTTAAGATGTGATATGGGCTTTGGGACTCGGTGGATGCTGGTATGGCCTCAAAAGTATTGTAAATGTAATCTCAGAGAGCCTCCCGAGGCCACTGCTGAGGGCTCCTATGACACTGAAGAAAAGGTTATCTGAAGATGAGGAAGAAAGGATGCTTGCTATGCAGTGGCACAGTTTGCTATAAGTGTTGCCTCTGGAGATTTGGAAATTCAAAAGGGTAAAACTTAAGGTACTCATGGGCTTGGCTGTGGAGATCTCCAGGAGGAGTGCAGAAAGTGCCAATTGGCTTCTTCTACTGATTATGATAACTTAAGAAAGAGAGAGGAAATGAAGAAGAAACTATTATGCTTTTTTGAGTCAAATTTAGAAGAATTATAATATATCCAGGACTTGCTGGGCTTGAAAATAAAACTGTTTTCTATACGCAGTGTCTCCCAGCAAAAGATTTTCAAAGTAATAAATAGCAAGATCAAATACAGAATCATCAGTAGAGCATAGCCTCAGGGTAAATATCTCACATATGTAGCTGTAAGACCCTTTAAGAGGATTTCAGGAAGGTTTCGTGTAGGCTTTCATAGATCCTCTCAGTTAAATGATAAAGCTTTCAAGAATTTTGAGGGTATTTTTCTATATCAGCCTTACACATGGTGCAGGTATAAAAGGACTTGTCTCAGAAAGAAATGGGAGTGTGACTTTGTTTACTGGAGTTTATTATGAATTGATATAAGAAACCCACAAAGTTGTTAAAGGAATCAAAACAGCTTGGAATGAAAGAGACAGAGATAGTACAAAATTAACTTCTGTGAGTGAGAAGGAGGCCAAGAGAGCTATATTGGTGTAAACAAAGTCTTTTTTTTTATGGATGAGAAATCATGATTCAAAGGGAGGGGTCAAGAGCCCAAACATTAAAGCCAAGAACCAATCATAATCTGCTGGAGGCTACGGCATGGTTGGAGTCGAGGATCAAACCAGGCCCTGACTTGTGTCTCCTTCAAAGTCCAGACACCTTGACAAGGTTAAGGATGGGAAAGTTGAGTACACTGAGAAAAGGGTCTGTGCTATGTGTCGTGCGCTCGCCTACGTGACTTCCCACACACTCCCCCTACAGAAGGGAACAATGTGGTCAGGGTCAAGAATTCTTAGTTGGTCCTTGTTGTTTTGTACCACCCATAACTCACTCCCTGGTTGATTGTCTTGCTAATGGCTTTAGCTGAAACTACCTGACCTCACGAGGTTTGCTTGTAGTTAATGTAAACTTGTTATAGAAACTCGGGTCATCTGACTAGGTACTGATGTATTACTCCTCCTATTCTGGTCTGCCTTATAAATGATTGTAAGATGTGGAATAAATTTGGCAGTGTTGGACATCCTCCTCAGTGTCCCTCCTGCCCCCATCTCTTTGTCTCTTAATTTCTTTTCACCATCCTCTTAGCCCTCACGTTTTCCTGGTCGATTTGTCGCGCTGGCCGTGACAATAATCCCTTTACAAGGGAGCAGAATTGGGCCCCAGTCAAGGGATTAAAGTGGTGCCATAAGCCTGAGTGGATTGCTACGGGCCTATAAACACTAGGTACTTTCTGTTCCTTCCCTTTTTTGGATGGATTTGTTTATTTTGGCCATCTAATCTCTGTTTCACCATTATAGGTTGAGAAGACTTTTTCTTTAATTCACAGATTCTATGATCAATGGGAACTGTACATGACCACCAGCGGTGAACCATAACACTTTTAAAGAATGATCGCAGTAGCTTCATTCATTGTGATCTCAAAATGGGAACAACGCAAATATCATTCAGCAATAAAAAGAGATCAGACACTAAAGACTAAATATTGTATGTTCCCATTTATGCTAACTAGTTCAAGGACATGCAAATTAAGCTACAATGGTAAAGGTTACAGGAGTGGCTATCTACCTCCATGGGAAGAGGAATTGACTGGAAACAGGCTTAAGAAAATCTTCTGACGTGATGGAATATTTTTTATCTTGGTGTGGGAGATGGTACATGGATGCATACATACGTAAAAATTAATTGTGCTATGCACTTAAGCTTTGTGCATTTTTATGGTGTCACTGATATCATAGTTAAAAATAAATCAACAGTCATTGTATTGGAAATTTCAGGTGTGGTTGTCCTCCATATTGTTTAGGTAGATACACACATGCACTGAGAGAATTCTCTTTTACTCTTCCTTGGGTCAATCATTAGTGGGTCTAATAGTGATTTCCTCCCTTCCTTTCCTCCATATATTAGCTAAGAAGGAACTTCATTTTTGTATCAGTGAATTCTCATAACAATCATATGATTTTATCAGTGCTTTGTATTCCTTGTTTTCTGTTAGAATATTTTTTCATTTCTCATCATTCTTTTTGGAGAGTCTTACATTAATTTTGCTCTTGATATTTCACTTTTGACTTCTCCTAATTTTGGAATCAAACACTTTTCATCATCGATTTTATTTTATAATCTGTTAATGCCGGCATTTTCCAAATCAAGTTTCAAATCACGGTCTAACAATTCATAAACAATTAGAGCCATATTTATTTATGGCACTGATTGGCATTACGCAAACTAACTCCATTTATAAAATAGTGGCTTTTATAACCAGAAAAGGTAATATTACTTTATATGCTAAATATATTTTGTTTTCAGATGGGTAATCTGAAGTTTTGTTTCTTCTCTCTCTCTCTCTCTTTTTTTTTGTCCTTTGCTTGAGATAAATTCACTGCATATTGCATGTTCCAAATTTAAACCTGACACCTAGATAGAAAGCTGACAAACAGGAAACGACTAAAAGGAAGAGGTTCTTCCTACCACATTTGATACCATCAAAACAGACGTTTTTTGTAAAATCTTTTTCTTTTGTTTTTCTTTTGGGCATAAGGGAGTAGAACAGTAATGGTTGTCAGTTTATATATTTATCCCTTCGTGCCTATGTTAATAAAAAAGTGATTGAACAGTCAATACAGTGTCTTTTGGTACACACCTTATAATTTGGTTTGGATCAGGTTATTCAGCTTTTACACCTTTTGCTGGGAAAGTTACAAACCAATGAAATGTAATGTGTCCTTCTTAGGGCATTGTCCCCAACTCTTACAGAATAATTGCATATGCTTATTTCCTGTATTCATAATGAAGAAAGCCAGTCCGTGCACATGTAAACCATGGAGGCTATTGTCTGTTGACTGAACACATGAACTCAAAGTCAATCCCTTAGACATAAATGCTTCCATCTTTTACACAAAAGTGAGACCTGGAAATAATCTACGGCGTAGGTGTGAAATTCTGGATGTTTTATAACTAGCCATGTAGGCCATCCCTGATTTTACTATTTTAATTAAAGAAATAGTACATGCTCATTATAAAAATTAAAACAGTACCGAAGCATATTAAGATAAGTAAATCTCCCCTGCCTGCTCTGCCTCTCACTTTAACTCCCTTCCCACACAAAGTCACCTTCATTAACAGTTGGTAGGAATCTTTCCGTTTCGTGCATTTGCCACTTAAATGCAATATGTATCTAGAGAATAGTCATTCTCTCTCTTTTTATCCAAATGAAGTTATGCTACATGTAATGATCTAAAATTTATTTTGTCTACTTAAAAATATACCTCATCTTGTTACTAATAGTAATCTACCCATTTCAAATTTTTGAAATAAAAATTTTTTGGCTAATTTTGCCACTTATTTTTACTTTTTTACATTATGAATAATATATTGTATTCATAGAGATTAAACGATTGCTGATGAGGCTAAAGTCCCTTTAATCCTTGCTTTGATTTCTGCCCCTACTCTCAATACTCCTCTTATCACCACTGTTGATAGCTTTATAAATGTCCTTCCAGACCTTATTCTTTGCATTTATATATCATTATTTACAAAATCATTAACAATTTATAGTATTGTTTTTCTGTCTATTTGTTTAACTTAAAGAGGTTTTCTTTTTCTTTTTTTATTTAATTTCTTTCCAGTGTAACAGAATTCATTGTTTATGCACCACACCCAGTGCTCCATGCAATACATGCCCTCCATAATACCCACCACCAGGCTCCTCCAACCTCCCATCCCCTGCCCCTTCAAAACCCTCAGATTGTTTTTCAGAGTCCATAGTCTTTCATGGTTCTTCTCCCCCTCCAATTTCCCTCAACTCCCTTCTCCTATCCATCTCCCCATGTCCTCTGTGTTATTTCTTATGCTCCACAAATAAGTGAAACCATATGATAATTGACTCTCTCTGCTTGACTTATTTCACTCAGCATCATCTCTTCCAGTCCCATCCATGTTGATATAAAAGTTGGGCATTTGTCATTTCTGATGGAGGCATAATACTCCATGGTGTATATGGAGCACATCTTCCTTATCCATTCATCCATTGAAGGGCATCTTGGTTCTTCCCACAGTTTAGCGACCATGGCCATTGCTGCTATGAACATTGGGGTACAGATGGCCCTTCTTTTCACAACATCTGTATCTTTGGGGTAAATACCCAGTAGTGCAATTGCAGGGTCATAGGGAAGCTCTATTTTTAATTTCTTAAGGAATCTCCACACTGTTCTCCAAAGTGGCTGCACCAACTTGCATTCCCACCAACAGTGTAAGAGGGTTCCCCTTTCTCCACATCCTCTCTAACACACATTGTTTCCTGTCTTGTTAATTTTGGCCATTCTAACTGGAGTAAGGTGGTATCTCAATGTGGTTTTAAATTGAATCTCCCTGATAGCTAATGACGATGAACATTTTTTCATGTGTCTGATAGTCATTTGTATGTCTTCATTGGAGAAGTGTCTGTTCATGTCTTCTGCCCACTTTGACATGATTATCTGTTTTGTGTGTGTTGAGTTTGAGAAGTTCTTTATAGATCCTGGATATCAGCCTTTTGTCTGTTGAAATGGATGCATTCCTGGAAAACTATAAACTTCCAAAATTGGACCAGGAAGAAATTGACAACCTGAATAGACCGATATCTAGTAACGAGATTGAAGCAGTGATCAAAAAACAAGAGCCCAGGACCTGATGGATTCCCTGGGGAATTCTACCAAACTTTCATAGAAGAAATAACACCTCTTCTCCTGAAGCTGTTTCAAAAAATTGAAGCTGAAGGAAAACTTCCAGACTCTCTTTATGAAGCCAGCATTACCCTGATCCCCAAACTAGGCAAAGACCCCACCAAAAAGGAGAATTTCAGACCAGTGTCATTGATGAATATGGATGCTAAGATTCTCAACAAGATCCTAGCAAATAGGATCCAACAGCACATTAAAAAGATTATCCACCATGAGCAGGTGGGATTCATCCCTGGGTTACACGGATGGCTCAACATTCGCAAATCAATCAATGTGATAGAACAAATCAATAAGAGAAGAGAGAAGAACCACACGGTCCTCTCAATTGATGCAGAAAAAGAATTTGACAAAATCCAGCATCTGTTCCTGAATAAACACTTCAAAGTATAGGGATAGAAGGAACATTCCTGAACTTCATAAAATCTATCTATGAAAAACCCACAGCAAATATCATCCTCAATGGGAAAAAGCTCACAGACTTCACGTTGAGATCAGGAACACGACAAGGATGCCCACTCTCACCACTCTTGTTCAGCATAGTATTAGAAGTCCTAGCAACAGCAATCAGACAACAAAGGGAAATAAAAGGTATCCAAATTGGCAACGAAGAAGTCAAAATCTCTCTCTTCGCAAATGACATGATACTTTATACGGGAAACCCAAAAATTCCACCCCCAAACTACTAGAATTCATACAGCAATTCAGTAATGTGGCAGGATACAAAATCAATGTACAGAAATCAGTTGCTTTCTTATACACTAACAATGAAAATACAGAAAGGGAAATTCGAGAAACGGTTCCATTTACTGTAGTCCCAAGAACCATAAGATACGTGGGAATAAACCTAACCAAAGAGGTAAAGGATCTGTACTCGAGGAACTACAGAACACTCATGAAAGAAATCGAAGAAGAGGGCGCCTGGGTGGCTCAGTGGGTTAAGCCGCTGCCTTCGGCTCAGGTCATGATCTCAGGGTCCTGGGATCGAGTCCCGCATCGGGCTCTCTGCTCAGCAGGGAACCTGCTTCCCTCTCTCTCTATCTCTCTCTCTGCCTGCCTCTCTGTCTACTTGTGATCTCCCTCTGTCAAATAAATAAATAAAATCTTAAAAAAAAAAAAAAAAGAAATCGAAGAAGACACAAAAAGATGGAAGACCATTTCATGCTCTTGGATCGGAATAATAAACATTGTTAAAATGTTTATACTGCCTAAAGCAATCTATACTTTTAATGCCATTCTGATCAAAATTCCACCAGTATTTTTCAAAGAGCTGGAGCAAATAATCCTAAAATTTGTATGGAATCAGAAGAGACCTTAATTGCTAAGGAAATGGTGAAAAAGAAAAACAAAACTGGGGGTATCACGTTGCCTGATTTCAAGCTTTTACTACAAAGCTGTGATCACCAAGACAGAATGGTATGGCATAAAAACAGACACATAGACCAGTGGAACAGAATAGAGAGCCCAGATATGGACCATCAATTCTATGGTCAAATAATCTTCAACAAAGCAGGAAAAAATATACAGTGGAAAAAAGACAGTCTCTTCAATAAATGGTGCTGGGAAAATTGGACAGCCACATGCAGAAAAATGAAATTGGATCATTTCCTTACACCACACATGAAAATAGACTCAAAATGGATGAAGGATCTCAATGTGAGAAAGGAATCCATCAAAATCCTTGAGGAGAACACAGGCAGCAACCTCTTCGGCCTCAGCCGCAGCAACATCTTCCTAGGAACATCGCCAAAGGCAAGGGAAGCAAGGGCAAAAATGAACTATTGGGATTTCATCAAGATCAAAAGCTTTTGCACAGCAAAGGAAACAGTTAACAAAACCAAAAGACAACTGACAGAATGGGAGAAGATATTTGCAAATGACATATTGGATAAAGGGCTAGTGTCCAAAATCTATAAAGAACTTAGCAAACTCAACACCCAAAGAACAAATAATCCAATCAAGAAATGGGCAGAGGACATGAACAGACATTTCTGCAAAGAAGACATCCAGATGGCCAACAGACACATGAAAAAGTGCTCCACATCACTCGGCATCAGGGAAATACAAATCAAAACCACAATGAGATACCACCTCACACCAGTCAGAATGGCTAAAATTAACAAGTCAGGAAATGACAGATGCTGGCGAGGATGCGGAGAAAGGGGAACCCTCCTACACTGTTGGTGGGAATGCAAGCTGGTGCAACCACTCTGGAAAACAGCATGGAGGTTCCTCAAAATGTTGAAAATAGAACTACCTATGACCCAGCAATTGCACTGCTGGGTATTTACCCTAAAGATACGAACGTAGTGATCCGAAGGGGCACGTGCACCCGAATGTTTATAGCAACAATGTCTACAATAGCCAAACTATGGAAAGAACCTAGATGTCCATCAACAGATGAAAGGATAAAGAAGATGTGGTATATATACACAATGGAATACTATGCAGCCATCAAAAGAAATGAAATCTTGCCATTTGCGACGATGTGGATGGAACTAGAGGGTATCATGCTTAGTGAAATAAGTCAATCGGAGAAAGACAACTATCATATGATCTCCCTGATATGAGGGAGAGGAGATGCAACATGGTGGGTTAAGGGGGTAGGAGAAGAGTAAATGAAACAAGATGGGATTGGGAGGGAGACAAACCATAAGTGACTCTTAATCTCACAAAACAAACTGAGGGTTAATGGGGGGAGGGGGGTTGGGGGGGTGGGATTATGGACATTGGGGAGGGTATGTGCTATGGTGAGTGCTGTGAAGTGTGTAAACCTGGCGATTCACAGACCTGTACCCCTGGGGATAAAAATAGATTATATGTTTATAAAAAATAAAACTTAAAAAAAAAAAAAAAACAGACACATAGACCAGTGGAACAGAATAGAGAGCCCAGATATGGACCATCAATTCTATGGTCAAATAATCTTCAACAAAGCAGGAAAAAATATACAGTGGAAAAAAGACAGTCTCTTCAATAAATGGTGCTGGGAAAATTGGACAGCTATATGTAGAAGAATGAAACTCGACCATTCTCTTACACTGTACACAAAGATAAACTCGAAATGGATAAAAGACCTCAACGTGAGACAGGAATCCATCAGAATCCTAGAGGAGAACATAAGCAGTAACCTCTTCGATGTCAGCCACAGCAAGTTCTTTCAAGATATGTCTCCAAAGGCAAAGGAAACAAAAACGAAAATGAACTTTTGGGACTTCATCAAGATCAAAAGCTTCTGCACAGCAAAGGAAACAGTCAACAAAACAAAGAGGCAACCCACGGAATGGGAGAAGATATTTGCAAATGACAGTACAGACAAAAGGCTGATATCCAGGATCTATAAAGAGGTTTTCATTGTATATAATGTTCCACTATGTTCTTCTGCACTCAACAATTTGTGTTGGAAACCATTCCATGTTAGTACACATAAATCTATCCTATTTATTTATTTTTATTTTTTTATTAACATATAATGTATTATTAGCCCCAGAGGTACAGGTCAGTGAATCACCAGGTTTACACAATTCACAGCACTCACCATAGCACATACCCTCCCCAATGTCCATAATCCAACCACCCTCTCCCTACCCACCTCTCCCCAGCAACCCTCACTTTGTTTATCCTATTCTTTTAACTAAGACTATAGTACATATACTATATATATATATGTACTATACTATAGTATATCTTGTATATATATATATGTACATGTACTATAGTATATCTTGTTTAGCCCCTCCACTATTTAAGTTCATTTAGGTTGTTTCTGGGTTTTTTCATGCTTATGCATAATGCTACATAATCTTTGTAACTTTAAATGTGGTTGCTTATGTAATTGTGCAGAACATGTCAATTTATGCACATATTAAAGATGATACCTTCCTGCCAAAATTTGCAGGTCATGGTTAGTAACCTGAGCATTTTATTTAACTGATAATAAAAAATATGATAAAATGTGTGACTTTGTCAATAATTCTGACAATATCAAAATGTTTCACTTTGTATAGAATAAGGGAAGTTAATGAGAAGTGAAATTACTAGGTCACAATAGGTATGTAATTTTTTTGTTTCAATAAATACCACTGAATTGGCCTGCAAACTATACCAAATTCAATTCTACCAGAAATTCCCATTTCTTCACATTATTGCTAATAATACTGTCCAGTTTTTACTTTTTTTTAAGGAGGCTCCATGCCCAGCATGGAGCCCAATGTGGAGCTAAAAGTCACCACCCTGAGGGCATAACCTGAGCTGAGATCAAGAGTTAGATGCTTAACTGTCTGAGCCAACCAAGCACCCCAACACTGTCCAGTTTTAAAATTTTTTTTATCAATCTGATAGTGAAGAGTGCTATATAACTGATTATAATTTACGAGCCTTCAAACTATACCACTGGCTTTCCCAGGTGTCCAGCTTACAGATGGCAGATGGCAAAACTTCTTAGCCTTTATAATTGGATGAGCCAATATCTTATAATAAATGTCTTCATATATATATAATATGTTTATTTATATGCATAAACATGAGATCTACAAGATAAGATAGACAAAATATTTATCTTATGGCTAGTATATTAGTCAAGGTTCTCCAGAGAGACAGAACCAATAGGATATATGTACATACATACACATATATATGTATGTGTGTATATATCTTATATGTGTATGTATACAAATATACATTTATATGTACTTATGTATATTATCTTATACATGTTATGTATGCATATATATCATATATATATATGTATGTATCTTATATATATAAAAATACATCCTAGTAGTCCTGTTTCTCTGGAGAACGTTGACTAATACACTAGCCATAACCTATACAGTTTTGTAGACAGACAACATTTTTAAATGTACTGATATAATTAACATATTTTTGTACAAACTATTATATATCAAGATTGTGCTAAGTGTTGCAAGGTTTATATAGAGAAGCAAGGCACAATGTAGTGGTAGTTGATCTCTCTACCATAACTGGGGGCAGTTGTGTATTTAGGGGAGAACAGGATTACAGAGGGTCTTCAAGAAGCTCTGATAGCATTTAAGATATGTCTTGATTTTACAAATTAAAGTGACCACAAATTATTTGAACCTATTCCTACTGAATCTGGACAGACCTATGACTGCTTTCACAAGTAGACTATGTCACCAGTGACACCATGGCTGTTTTGGATCTAGACTTTCAGAGGACTGGCAGTTTTAGCTTTGATTTCTGGGAACCCTGAGTCACCATGTGGCAGTCTGACTACCTTCCTGGCATGAAAGAGAGGGGTCAAAGTGAGCCTAGTCCTCTATCTCTTCCTGTCAAGGCACCAGTCTAGAAAATAAAGATGCCTTGGATTCTCCAGATGAGCTTAGCTGTCGGCTGGATACTATCTGGCAACCCCACTGGATCCCATGTGTCTGAATTCCTGACCCAGAAAATTGTGAAAATAGTAAAGTAGTCTACGTTTTAAGCCACTGAGTTTAGCAGTGTTTTTTTTTAAGCAGCAATAGATAACTGGAATAAAGACTGATTTAAGAGCATTATCTAAAAGGAAAGAAAATGCTGCAATTGTAGTAGATTAATCCTCAAGATGACAGAGCTTACAATATGAATCCCTTGCAGTGCAAATCTTTCACTTAACTTACAGTATCAGAGCACCATTCTTTCATACATATTTTTGTGTTGTATGCACATACTTCTTACAGAGATAACACAAACCAACAGAATCATTTAGGAATAAATTTTGACCCTGAAACAATTAGGTGCTTTTAGTTGGCTTCAATCTTAATGCAGTATGTGATAATTATGACTTAACTCAGCCTGGGACTTGAATCCCGAATATCAAAACAAGATAGGAGATCAGCTGGTACAATTCCCTTACTTTATATTAAAACAAAACAAAACAAAACAAAACCCTGTGTCTGAGAGAGATTGAGCATTTTGGCTAAGGTCTCATGAATGATTGTGGCAGAATCCGGAATAGACCTTCGGTTTCCTAACCCTTCTCCTAGAACTCTTTATTACATTGCATTGCAAACCATGAACACATGTGTGCGTGTATGCACAGACACCTAGGCACAAAAACATAATTTGGTTTTAAAATTTCAGAACTCAATTATTGTAATACTATGTAACAATCTGATTTCGAAGGCCAGTCATTTGACTACCAGTGTATACAGTGGTATACTTGTAAATGTTTAACAATTGGCTCTTTGAAAAAAATGAAGGAAGTCCTGATCTGTATATTTGCTGACTTCTATAGTATAGCTAATCCCCACTATGGCCAAATTCAAGCTATATAACATGAACTTGGGAGTTGGAAGAGATGTGCCAACTCAGCTTCCTGAGCCAGTATGAGCCAGCTCTAGCACATCAATGATTATACCACTTTAAGAAAAGCCAACGTAAAAAGAGACATATTTGAAGTGATTAGTCACAAAAGATTCTTTACAAAATGAGTCACCTCACTGCTTCCTTGAAGAGCTGGAACTTTTAAATGCATTAAAATATTACTTGCGAAGCAACATTTCAATTTATATTGCAATGAAACATTGCTCAAAACAACATGTATACATAGTCTCTTGGACAATATAGCAATGCTCACCAAATACTCTCCGTGCTCCTTACATTTCTCAGACCTTGTAGTCAGCTTGGACCCAGGTGATAAGTTTAGGTCAATGACTTATGAGTGGAAGTGATATCAATGACTTCTGGACAAAGGTAGGTAAGGACTGTGCATACTTCATACCTTGTCCTGACACGATAGCCTTAGAAGCCACAGGCTGAAATGGTGACATCACAAGAGGAAGGGAACCTGAATTCTTGAGTCAACAAATGGAAGGCAGCTGTGCTGACCCTCTTCAGACTTGGCAAAAACAAGAAGTTATTTTATCTGTGTCTGAAATCACTGAGATTTGGGGGGTTGTTACTACACGACAGCAAGGATTATCTTGACTAATAGGTTTAGAAGGGCAATTTCATATATTTGAACTGATGGAAACAAGGAAAAGCCATGACTTAGAAAGAGAAGAATGAAGATAAGACAGAGAGTAGGAGCAAGTTTCCAACTTCTCATTAACCAGTGAAGTTGTTTCTGACTATAAACTTCTGATGCCTCTTAATATGGGAATAATGTGCCATATGCTATTTGGCTGCCTTTTATAGATAGCATTTTCATTTGGAGGTCTAACCAGTTATAATGACAATATTTGCATGTCCCTTTTAGAGCTATAAGTCATTTTTGTATCCTCTATTAATTATTTCTTTCATTTCTTTCTTTGTTCATTAAACAATTATTTATTGAATGCTGTGATATTACAGTGTGAGATGCTGGGAATATAATGCTGAAAAAAAGCATAGACTCTACCCTCATGGAATTTCTAGTGCTGGGAGTCACACAGTTATTAATCAAATTATCTAAGAGTGTTAAGTGTCTCAAAGGAAAAGTATGGGATGCTATGAAAATGTAATAGAGGCATTTTTTTTTTAATGAGTTTGTGGCCAAAGTGGAAGGGAAGTGATACGCTCTTCCCTGAGGAAGTGATATTTGAATCAAAATCTGAAGGATCAATAGGAGTTAAAATGAAAAGGGAAGTTTCTTCTTACTGCTGTAACACTTTACTGCAAACAGTGGCTTAAATATACATAATTTATTATCTTACAATTATGGAGTTCAGAATGGGTCAGCAGGGATTCATTCTTTCTGGAGGCTCTAGGGCAGAATCTGTTTAAGGAACAGATCACCTTTTCTAGATTCTAGAAGACCGCCACATGCCTTGGCTCATAGCCCTTTTCCAGTAATGTCAGCACTCTGAGTTCTGTTTCTGTGGTCACATCTCCTTTCCTCTGATTCTAAACATCCTGTCCCATTCATATCTCCTTCTCTCTGATTTCAAACTTCTTCCCTCCCATGTGATTACATTGATCTACCTAGATAATCCAAGATAATCTTATTGTCTCAAGATCTTTAACTTAATCACATTTGCAAAGTGCCCTTTTCATATAAAATCAATACAGGTTTTGGGGATTAGGACATGGACATCTTTGAGGGCCATCATTTTGTCTACCACAGTGTACAAGATAATGGAAACAGCGTTAACTAAAGTGCTGAACTAGAGGGACATGTGTCATTGGAGAAACAGAATGAAACTACTGTGACTGGACTGTCACATTAAGGGGAGGACAAGAATGTTACATTGGTCTGGAGAGAGAGGCTGGGGAGAGGGGGGGTTCCTGCAAAAACCTGTTGTCTTAGTCAGCCCAGGCTGTCCTATAGAAAATACCACTGACTAAGTGCCTTAAATCACAAACATTTATTTTTCACAGTTCTGGAGGCTGGGGAATCCAAGATCAAGGTGCTGGCCAATTTGGTCCCTAGTGAGACTAGTCTTCCTGGTTTGCAGACAACCATCTTCCTGTTGTGTTCTCACATGGCTATCTAGTCTCTTCTCATAGGAGAACTAACCCCATCATGACAGTTCCACCCTCATGATCTCACCTAATCCTAAATAACTCCCAGTACCATAACATTGGAGATTAGGGCTTCAACATTTGAATTTTGGGAAGACAAAATTCAGTGCATAGAACCTGTAGACTATTTCAAATTTTGGATCTATAATTACCCTAGGAGTACTTGGAAGCATCTTTATTTACCAAGAAAATACCTATTAAGAAAAGATCACCTAAAGGAATTTTCACATTGTTTCTAGATCTAAGGTGCTATACAATTCAAAATGTGCCAATAAAAATTTGTAGCAATTCAATCTTGTAAAATGGAGACAATAATGGTACCTGCTACACATGTTGATGTGAAAAACTCATGTAAAGCACTTACAATAACGTCTGGAGCATATAAACACTACATAGATATTAGCTACTATTACCTAACTGTGCAAAATGAAATCTTCTGGTATTAAGGGAAGGAATAATATTATAGTTGCCTAACTCTGTGGGATTTTAAATGAAAGATGAGTGAGATGGGGTGAGTGGGGGAATGAGAAAGCAACACAACAATTCAGACTAAAAATGAAATGGCAGTTAGAGAGTGTAAAAAGAGAAAAAGCAAATAAAGTGGCTATCTAATTGTATTCCCTGGTGAATCCAGTTCAAATGGACAAGACAGATTGAGTGCATAATAGAATAAATGAAGCACAGTTTGAGAATCTCTGGGAATTCTGAAATGTCTTAGGCTTCCCTTGATAGAATTGAAAATCATGGCGAGCAGAACGCTGGACCTGTGGTGTATTATCAAAGGAGCCACTTATTCAAGCAAAACACTTAGTGCTGCCATGCTGATGTGACAAAGAATGACACTCAGGCAAAGATATAAGGCCATTTTAGTCAAGTCAGTTATATTCTGGGTTGAGTCTGCTAAGGCATATAGACATTGTTTGAAGTTAGTCTGGAATGACAACTTTTCTATGCAACCTGTAAGAAGTATTGTACTACTAACAAGTAGGTAGGGCTTAGTCAGAATTATTTGAATTTACACTGTCTTGGATTGGGTTTCCCTAGAGCAGACGCTGATACAGGGATTTGAGTGTAATAGCTTATTTGGGATGTGATCCCAGGAGGCAGTAGCACTGTAAGAGGGTGGACAAGTGAAACAGGGAAAAGAAAGCAGTAGTGGGTGAGCTAATGAGCAGATTAATGCTGAGGACAACTGAGGTCCAATTCCCCTGGATACCCAGAGGAGATGCCATAGCAGCCTCCGTAAAGCTGCCCTCTTACCAAGGGTGAAGACTCTGGGGTATTATACTCCAACTTCTATCTGTCATTAGCTGAAGATTGGTTGGGGGGGAAGAAGGGTCAACATCTGTGGACTACATCTACTCTTCCACTTCCAGTCAGAGAAATGGTGTGCTCTAGGTCGAAACTGTAGGCAAGCACAGGACAGAAAGGGTTGAGAGGATACAGGTATCTGCCCTGCAAATCTCAAACTTAACATTCTTGACATCTGTGGAGTATATTGAAATGTACATATAATGATTCAAATGTTGTGATCAATTCTCTCTTGCTTACCCAATGATACCACTCTAACCTTTTCCCCTCTCTTTTTTGCATCATGAAAATTTCCCTGTGAACTGGATTTACTTCTGCATTATTATATTAATATGCTCTGCCTTTTCCCTCACTGTGTCTGCTTCTCCTGCTATGATTCCTGATTCCTGATTCCTGATTCCTGATTCCAGATTCCTGATCTCTCTCTCTTTCCCTTTACAGCAAGCTCATTGAGAACATTATTTTTTACTCAATGTTTATAATTATTTTTCTTCCAGTATCTCTGGAATCAATTAGAAGTATATATTTTCCCTAGTCTCTACACAAATAGATAATGACAAAGTCATCAATAACTTCCATGACAATAAACTCAATGATCAATTCTCAGTCCTTATTTTATTTGATTTATCAACAGTATTTGACAGATTGTATACTCATTCCTTTTATGATACCCCCCACAACTGAACATCACATTCTCTTAGTTTTCTTCCCATCTAACTGATGTTGCTTATAGGTTTCTTTTGCTGAACATCTGCTAGTTCTTTCTCATCCTTTAACTTCCAAATATCAAAGCCCCCCATGCAGTCCATGGACCTCTTCTCTTTTCCATCTACACTTAGGTGATATCAACTGGTCTAATGACTTCAAATATCATCTGTAGGCTCACGATTCCCAAATTTATAGCTTCAGCCCAGACTTCTTTTCATAATTCTATTCCATTCTAGTGGTTCTTACCTTAGGGCAATTTTGCCTCCCACTCCCACTCTGTGGGATATTTAACAATGACTAAAAAGGTTTTGGTTCTCACAACAGGGGGAATGGATACTACTTGCATCTACTGTATAGAGACCAGGGATGCTACTAAACATCTAACAATACATAGGACAGCTCCCCACAGCAAAGAATTATCTAGTACCAAATGTCAATAGTGCTGAGGTGGAGAAACCCTGCTCCATTCTCATATAAACAACTGCACATTTAATATATCCATATAGGTGTCTAATGGACATCTCAAACTTAACATCTCTAGATGTCAGTTCTTAACTGATATTCCCCAAACCTGCCCTCTCTGCACCATTTCTTAATTTAATTAATGGCACCTCTACCCTTATAGCTAGATAAGCCAACAGTGTTGGAATAATCCCTGACAATACCCCTTATCCCTGACAACCAGTCCATCAGCAAACTGCTCCTCAATCTTGAAATCTCTTCACCTTAACACTATTATCCAGGTTCAAACTAGTAACATCTGTTGAGACATTATTTTATCAATCTGCTGGAATTATTGTCTTCATTTCCAAAATGTTCTCCTGTTCCTGAATCTCCTATAGTCAGTCTACAACCAAGAAACCAATGATGCACTTAAAATACATGTCATATCACACCTCTGCTCAAAACTGTCCAAAGACTTCCTGTATCACATATAATAAAAGTCAGTGTCCTTTCAATGACCTCAATGTCTTACTTGATTCATCTCACTTTTACCCATTAGCCTTGCCTTTACTTAGCCACAACAGCCTTGCTCCTTTGCTCTTCTGTGAGCATAACAAATGTGCTCCCATCTCCAGGCTGCTGCACTTGCTTTTTTCCCCCAGATTATTCATGGCTCCTCCTTTACCTCCTTGTAGCACTATACAGATGTCTCCATCTCAGGGAGGCCTTTGCCGACAACCAATTTACAATTGTACACCTTTTTTCATTCCAACACACCCTACCTTCCTTCGTTGTGTGTTTTTTTTTTTCCTTTACTGTATTGATCAGTTTCCAGCACATTGTATATTTTACTTATTTTTCTAATTCACTGTCTGCCTCCTTCTTGTATAATGTCAGTTTCATGAGGCCAGGAAGTTTGTTTTATCCACTGATGTATCTACAGTGCCTAGAATAGTGTCTAATATGAAGTAAATTTTCAATAAATATTTACTGAATAAGTGAATTAATGAACAAAGAAAATACAGCGTTCTTTGTTTTTATGACTGATGTAATTTTATTTTTTGCCCCTATTATTAATCATGGTAGGGAAAATAAAGACTAATAAATGTGGTAAGTTAGTCTTATTAACAAAACATGGAATAACAAGAAATCTTATACACTGCTTCTAAGAGCATAGTTAGGCAAAACACTTTGGGAAAGAACTAGGCATTATCTGATAAAAGGCAAAGATCAACATATTCTATGATACAGCAATTCCACTCCTAGGTATATATTCTAGAAGTTCTCAACTCTCAACTCTCAACCCTGTGTTAAGCAAATTTGTTCATAATGAACCCTGAAGATAATCTAAATATATAAGACAGGAGAGTAGACAACTAACTTCAGGTATAATAAACTGGGATTGATTTATAGCTATATACAGCAATGTGAATGGATCTAAAAATGATATTGAGAAACAACAGCAAATTGTTGAGGAATTCTATTAAATATAAATACACGTATGTATGTATGAATATACATATATATGAAGCTCAGAGACATGTAAACCTTAACAATACAGTGTTAGACATACACATATAGTTGGTAACTAATAACACAGTCAGGAGAGTGACAAACACAAAATACCAGATACTGGTTACCTAATTGAGGAGGCAAGAAAATAGGCTTTTAAAAATTAATTAATTAATTAATTAATTAATTAATTTAAATTATTCTTATCAACATATAATGTATTATTTGCCCCAGAGGTACAGGTCTATGAATCATCAGGTTTACACATTTCACAGCACTCACCATATCACATACCCTCCCCAATGTCCATAACCCAACCACCTGAAAATAGGCTTTTAGATGCAAACTCAAGGAGTTAGTATCAAAGGTTCTGGTAATACTCAAGTGTTTTAAACTGGGTGGTGGGTATGCAGATGTTCATGGTACTGCAATTTTATACTATACACATATTGTATGAGTTACATGAAAATATTCTGCATGTATTGTAGTTATTAATTGCTACAGAATTAAAAGTAAAAGAGTCTTGTGCGTATGGTATATACTATATCCTTCTAACCCAGAGAAAAGTCAAGTAGAACAAGGTCTTAAACAACTAAAATGGTAGACTCCAAAATTACTACATACTTCATGCTATAAATTATTATTGCTTTTGTAGCCATCATGTGATATGTGAAAATGAATATAGGAAAGGTTATTAAAGACTGGAAGGAAGTGGTAAAAAATTTTTTTACAGTTTATGAATAGGTAGTTTATGAATCAGGTTTTTTGGGGGAAATAGCACTGTATTAGTTATCTATTACTGTGTAAGAAGTTACCAAAATTTTAGTAGCTTAGAACAATATACACTTACTATATTACAGTTTCTGTGGTTCAGGAAATCTGGGCATACCATCATCAGAGCCTCTGCTTAGGATCCCATGGAGCTACAATCAAGGTGCTGATGGGATTGTGATTTTTTTTTTTTTAATTATAGATGGAGAGAAAGAGAGGAGAAGCAGAGGGAGAAAGAGAATCTGAACAGGCTCTCTGTCCAGCACAGAGCCTGATGTGGGGCTCGATCTCACAACCCTGAGTTCATGACCTGAGCTGAAATAAAGAGTTGGACACTTGACCTACTCAGCCACCCAAATGCCCCTGGGTTGTGATTTTATTTGGGGAATCAACTGGGGGGAGGGAATTACTTTCAAGTACACTCAGATAGTTTGCAGAATTCATTTCCTTATAACTATAGGGCTGAGGTCCAGCTTCTTGCTGGCTGTAGCTCCTTATCATGTGGATGCATCTCCCACAAGGCTACTTACCCCATCAAGCCAACAAAGAGAGTATCTAGAATGCATCTGTTAATCAGAGTCTACATAACATAATGTAATCATGGGCATGACATCCCATCACTTTGGCTACATTCTATTAGTTAGAAGCAAATTTCAGGTCAAGATCACTCTCAAGTGGAGGACATTACACAAAGGCATGGATATCAGGAGGTGGAGATCATGGAGGACCAGCTCAGAGTCTGTCCACCACAGGACATTAGTGAGAGTTTAATGAGGGGTCTATTTACAAAGAGTGGTCTGGGCAAAATTAAGAGAAACCAACGAGAGATATTGAAGAACCCTAGGCCTAGCAATAGCAGTAGACTTTATTACTCAAGGGGAGGGGTAGGGGCTGGAAAGCACATCATGTAAGTGTAGGAGGCTGGCTGCCCAATGGCAGGTGTAGCTCTGACAAGGGAACACTGCCACTGTCAACTTGCAGCCTAGAAAGGAGAATGTTGGGGACATGGTTTGGCCAGCAGTTTTCAAAGTGTGGCATCGAGACTCCTTTGTGTCCCCAACAACTTTTATAACTATTTTAGTTTTTAATAACTATTTAGAAAAGTATTTTCATAATAATACTGAGGTATTTGCCTTGTTTACTCTAAATTCCTCATGTGTATACTGTGGAATTTTTCAAGGATTACATGACATGATACTGCAATAGATTGAATGCAGAAGCAGAAATCCAGCTGTTTCAAATTAAGCCCGATATTAAGGAGATCTGCAAAAATATAAAACAATGCCAGTTTTATCATTTACTATTATTTGTTTTGGGGACATATAGTTATTTTCATAAAAACATGTTATTTATATGAATGTACAATGGAACTATTATTTTTGAAATAAATTTATAAATTAATCTAAAAATGTATTGTTTGAATATCTAATGTGGAAACTTCAATAGATATAATTTGTTTTAGCTTCTAACATCAACAGACAGAATTTTTCTCTATATCAATGTATATATCAATATCAATTTCTATTATATATCTATATCTGTGGCAATAGGTACAATTTTTTTGTTTTAATTTTTATATGATAAAATCAATAGATACAATTTTTGTCCTAATTCCCAGTGTCAATAGATACAATTTTTATCTTTTCAGAGTATAAATGAGTCCTGAGACCAAAATGTGTGAGACCTGATGACATAATCTCATACTTCTTTCACTTGCTGCCTTCCTATTACTGGTTCTCATTGGCTGAACTGAGGGGGAGCCACAGGAGAAGTCCCCAGCTGATATCTGGGGAAGATGGTGAAGACAGAAGAACTTGAGCTCACCTAATTCCATGTTACAACTAGATATCATTTACATCCAAGTCAGTAAACTGGAGAGGGATCCAAAGACAGGCAGAACAAACTCCACAACCAAATATAGAGAAGATCTGCACCTGAAAGATTAGGAAGGTCAGAAAGGTGGAGGGAGGCTGCCCACTGGAGGGAGAGAGCTGCATGCATAGAGAGGGTAGAGAAATGGGTCCTTGTACCAGGAAGCTGACATGGGAAGACTAATCCCCTTAGTGTTTGGTTTTAAAACCCAGAAGGGTTGAAATTTCATGAGTTTGTAAAACCAGTGGCACATGGAACTAGAACTTTGGAGTTCAGCTGAGTCAACACTGGTGAGCCTGGAAGGCAAGTGATAGCTAGTTTGTCCTTAAAGAGTGCAGCCTGTGGAGAGGCAACATAAAAAATGGCAGTTTGTATAACATCAGGGGCAAACAGGACACAAATCTGTTCATACTGATTTCAGAGATTATTAGGGAACTCCTTTGAAAATAAGGGAACAAGCAGGTGCCATTTGCCACCCCAACTCCCTAGCATAAACACAGAGACACCTGCAGGAAGTGGGGCTGCACAGATAGTTGCTAATAATATGGCAGTGGCACATGCCTACAAGTTATCCTGACAACTCATCTACTCCAAGCCTGCTAGCCCCTGCTCTGGGCACAAGGCAAATTTTTAAAGCCTCAAGGGCACCCACTCAGAGTGTACTGTTTCCACCACATGCTGTGTACATCCACTGCACCACACCAAGCTGTGTGACCATGGCCACCCTTTTGTGCAGATCCCAGCTGCCGTAGGACTTCACATAAGAATATAGGCCCAACACCAATTTGGTAACGTCTCTGCCCTGTTCCTACCTTCACCAGCAGGCATGCCCCCACCCTTCAGAGCTGCTCTGAGGGATCCCACTAACACCACAAAGAGCAAACACAATTCATAACAGGCAGAAAGTAAGTGCAGATGACTACACTGAAAGGAAAAGTGACTCAGACACAAAAACAAGGCATAAGCAATTCTCCTAAAGTACCAGGGTCTGGTGAACAGAAGACAGTGCACTGGAGGGCACTCCAGGATCTCTTTTGCATAAACTCCTTACTTGCAAGAGCAGAAGACACAGCTGACTTTCTTGACACAAAGAAACAGACACAGAGAGGCAGACAAAAATGAGAGGAGATGGAGAAATTTATTCCCAATGAAAGAGTGGGAGAAGACTACAACCAGAGATCTAAGTGAAACAAATACAAGTAACTTGCCTGATAGAGACTTTAAAGCAATGGTCATAAGGACACTCACTCACTGGACTTGAGAAAAGAGTGGAAGACATGAGTGACACCCTTAACACAGAGACAAGGAATAATATAGCAGAGTTGAAGGGCTTAATAAATGAAATGAGAAACACATTTGACGGAATGAGCAGCAGCAGGGAAGAAGAACGGGAACAAATTAGTGACCTGGAAGACAGCATAATGAAAAGTAATCAAGCTGAACAAAAGAGAAAGAAAAGAATCATGCAGAACAAGAATAGACTTGGGGAACTCAGTGACTCCATCACATGTAATGACATTTGTATCATAGGAGTCCCTGAAGAAGAAGAGAGAGAAAAGGGGACAGAAAATTTATTTGAAGAAATAATGGCTGAAAACTTCCTGAATCTGGTGAAGGAAACAGATATCCAGATCCAGGAGGCACAGAGACTTGCCAACAGAATCAACAAAAGCAGACAGACACTAAGACATGTTCTAATTAAATTTGCAAAATACAGTGATACAGAAAACCTCTTATAAGCAGCAAGACAAAAGAAGTCATTAACATACATGGGAAAACCCATAAGGCTAGCAGGAGATTTTTCTACATGTACTTTGCAAACGAGAAGGGAATGGCAGGATATATTCAAAGCGCTGAATGGGAAAAGTCTGTGGGCAAGAGTACTCTATCCAGCAATGCTATCATTCAGAATAGAAGGAGAGGTCAACAGTTTCCCAGACAAACAAACCCTAAAGGGCTTCATGACCACTGAACCAGCTTTGCAAGAAATTTTATAAGGGACTCTTTGAGGGGGAAGGAAGACCAAAAGTAACAGTTTGGAAGTAGGAAACACAAAAGCAGTATCAATGACCATTTCTGTAAAATATCAGTCAAGCAGTTCTCAAAAACAGAATATAAGCATAATAACACATACCTAAGACATGGGGAGAACAGGAGAAAATAATGGGTTCAAATTAAATGACCATCAACTCAATATAGACTGCTACATGCAGAAAAGGTTATGTACAAACCTAATGGTAACCATGTATCAAAAACCACTCATGAATATGCAAAGAAAAAAGAGAGAGAAATCCAAATATATCACTAAAGAAAATCAGCAAAACATGAAAGAAAGATAAGAAAGGATCACAGAAAATCTTCAGAAATAACCACAAAACAAGTAATAAAAATGACAGTACACACATATCTATCAGTAAATACTTTGAATGTAGATGGACTAGTCAAAAGACATAGGGTGACAGAATGGATAAAGAAATAAGACCCATCTGTATGCTGCCCACAGGGACCCATCTTAGA
>NW_019154123.1:1667261-1682189 GCF_002288905.1 Enhydra lutris kenyoni
CAAATGACAGTACAGACAAAAGGCTGATATCCAGGATCTATAAAGAGGTTTTCATTGTATATAATGTTCCACTATGTTCTTCTGCACTCAACAATTTGTGTTGGAAACCATTCCATGTTAGTACACATAAATCTATCCTATTTATTTATTTTTATTTTTTTATTAACATATAATGTATTATTAGCCCCAGAGGTACAGGTCAGTGAATCACCAGGTTTACACAATTCACAGCACTCACCATAGCACATACCCTCCCCAATGTCCATAATCCAACCACCCTCTCCCTACCCACCTCTCCCCAGCAACCCTCACTTTGTTTATCCTATTCTTTTAACTAAGACTATAGTACATATACTATATATATATATGTACTATACTATAGTATATCTTGTATATATATATATGTACATGTACTATAGTATATCTTGTTTAGCCCCTCCACTATTTAAGTTCATTTAGGTTGTTTCTGGGTTTTTTCATGCTTATGCATAATGCTACATAATCTTTGTAACTTTAAATGTGGTTGCTTATGTAATTGTGCAGAACATGTCAATTTATGCACATATTAAAGATGATACCTTCCTGCCAAAATTTGCAGGTCATGGTTAGTAACCTGAGCATTTTATTTAACTGATAATAAAAAATATGATAAAATGTGTGACTTTGTCAATAATTCTGACAATATCAAAATGTTTCACTTTGTATAGAATAAGGGAAGTTAATGAGAAGTGAAATTACTAGGTCACAATAGGTATGTAATTTTTTTGTTTCAATAAATACCACTGAATTGGCCTGCAAACTATACCAAATTCAATTCTACCAGAAATTCCCATTTCTTCACATTATTGCTAATAATACTGTCCAGTTTTTACTTTTTTTTAAGGAGGCTCCATGCCCAGCATGGAGCCCAATGTGGAGCTAAAAGTCACCACCCTGAGGGCATAACCTGAGCTGAGATCAAGAGTTAGATGCTTAACTGTCTGAGCCAACCAAGCACCCCAACACTGTCCAGTTTTAAAATTTTTTTTATCAATCTGATAGTGAAGAGTGCTATATAACTGATTATAATTTACGAGCCTTCAAACTATACCACTGGCTTTCCCAGGTGTCCAGCTTACAGATGGCAGATGGCAAAACTTCTTAGCCTTTATAATTGGATGAGCCAATATCTTATAATAAATGTCTTCATATATATATAATATGTTTATTTATATGCATAAACATGAGATCTACAAGATAAGATAGACAAAATATTTATCTTATGGCTAGTATATTAGTCAAGGTTCTCCAGAGAGACAGAACCAATAGGATATATGTACATACATACACATATATATGTATGTGTGTATATATCTTATATGTGTATGTATACAAATATACATTTATATGTACTTATGTATATTATCTTATACATGTTATGTATGCATATATATCATATATATATATGTATGTATCTTATATATATAAAAATACATCCTAGTAGTCCTGTTTCTCTGGAGAACGTTGACTAATACACTAGCCATAACCTATACAGTTTTGTAGACAGACAACATTTTTAAATGTACTGATATAATTAACATATTTTTGTACAAACTATTATATATCAAGATTGTGCTAAGTGTTGCAAGGTTTATATAGAGAAGCAAGGCACAATGTAGTGGTAGTTGATCTCTCTACCATAACTGGGGGCAGTTGTGTATTTAGGGGAGAACAGGATTACAGAGGGTCTTCAAGAAGCTCTGATAGCATTTAAGATATGTCTTGATTTTACAAATTAAAGTGACCACAAATTATTTGAACCTATTCCTACTGAATCTGGACAGACCTATGACTGCTTTCACAAGTAGACTATGTCACCAGTGACACCATGGCTGTTTTGGATCTAGACTTTCAGAGGACTGGCAGTTTTAGCTTTGATTTCTGGGAACCCTGAGTCACCATGTGGCAGTCTGACTACCTTCCTGGCATGAAAGAGAGGGGTCAAAGTGAGCCTAGTCCTCTATCTCTTCCTGTCAAGGCACCAGTCTAGAAAATAAAGATGCCTTGGATTCTCCAGATGAGCTTAGCTGTCGGCTGGATACTATCTGGCAACCCCACTGGATCCCATGTGTCTGAATTCCTGACCCAGAAAATTGTGAAAATAGTAAAGTAGTCTACGTTTTAAGCCACTGAGTTTAGCAGTGTTTTTTTTTAAGCAGCAATAGATAACTGGAATAAAGACTGATTTAAGAGCATTATCTAAAAGGAAAGAAAATGCTGCAATTGTAGTAGATTAATCCTCAAGATGACAGAGCTTACAATATGAATCCCTTGCAGTGCAAATCTTTCACTTAACTTACAGTATCAGAGCACCATTCTTTCATACATATTTTTGTGTTGTATGCACATACTTCTTACAGAGATAACACAAACCAACAGAATCATTTAGGAATAAATTTTGACCCTGAAACAATTAGGTGCTTTTAGTTGGCTTCAATCTTAATGCAGTATGTGATAATTATGACTTAACTCAGCCTGGGACTTGAATCCCGAATATCAAAACAAGATAGGAGATCAGCTGGTACAATTCCCTTACTTTATATTAAAACAAAACAAAACAAAACAAAACCCTGTGTCTGAGAGAGATTGAGCATTTTGGCTAAGGTCTCATGAATGATTGTGGCAGAATCCGGAATAGACCTTCGGTTTCCTAACCCTTCTCCTAGAACTCTTTATTACATTGCATTGCAAACCATGAACACATGTGTGCGTGTATGCACAGACACCTAGGCACAAAAACATAATTTGGTTTTAAAATTTCAGAACTCAATTATTGTAATACTATGTAACAATCTGATTTCGAAGGCCAGTCATTTGACTACCAGTGTATACAGTGGTATACTTGTAAATGTTTAACAATTGGCTCTTTGAAAAAAATGAAGGAAGTCCTGATCTGTATATTTGCTGACTTCTATAGTATAGCTAATCCCCACTATGGCCAAATTCAAGCTATATAACATGAACTTGGGAGTTGGAAGAGATGTGCCAACTCAGCTTCCTGAGCCAGTATGAGCCAGCTCTAGCACATCAATGATTATACCACTTTAAGAAAAGCCAACGTAAAAAGAGACATATTTGAAGTGATTAGTCACAAAAGATTCTTTACAAAATGAGTCACCTCACTGCTTCCTTGAAGAGCTGGAACTTTTAAATGCATTAAAATATTACTTGCGAAGCAACATTTCAATTTATATTGCAATGAAACATTGCTCAAAACAACATGTATACATAGTCTCTTGGACAATATAGCAATGCTCACCAAATACTCTCCGTGCTCCTTACATTTCTCAGACCTTGTAGTCAGCTTGGACCCAGGTGATAAGTTTAGGTCAATGACTTATGAGTGGAAGTGATATCAATGACTTCTGGACAAAGGTAGGTAAGGACTGTGCATACTTCATACCTTGTCCTGACACGATAGCCTTAGAAGCCACAGGCTGAAATGGTGACATCACAAGAGGAAGGGAACCTGAATTCTTGAGTCAACAAATGGAAGGCAGCTGTGCTGACCCTCTTCAGACTTGGCAAAAACAAGAAGTTATTTTATCTGTGTCTGAAATCACTGAGATTTGGGGGGTTGTTACTACACGACAGCAAGGATTATCTTGACTAATAGGTTTAGAAGGGCAATTTCATATATTTGAACTGATGGAAACAAGGAAAAGCCATGACTTAGAAAGAGAAGAATGAAGATAAGACAGAGAGTAGGAGCAAGTTTCCAACTTCTCATTAACCAGTGAAGTTGTTTCTGACTATAAACTTCTGATGCCTCTTAATATGGGAATAATGTGCCATATGCTATTTGGCTGCCTTTTATAGATAGCATTTTCATTTGGAGGTCTAACCAGTTATAATGACAATATTTGCATGTCCCTTTTAGAGCTATAAGTCATTTTTGTATCCTCTATTAATTATTTCTTTCATTTCTTTCTTTGTTCATTAAACAATTATTTATTGAATGCTGTGATATTACAGTGTGAGATGCTGGGAATATAATGCTGAAAAAAAGCATAGACTCTACCCTCATGGAATTTCTAGTGCTGGGAGTCACACAGTTATTAATCAAATTATCTAAGAGTGTTAAGTGTCTCAAAGGAAAAGTATGGGATGCTATGAAAATGTAATAGAGGCATTTTTTTTTTAATGAGTTTGTGGCCAAAGTGGAAGGGAAGTGATACGCTCTTCCCTGAGGAAGTGATATTTGAATCAAAATCTGAAGGATCAATAGGAGTTAAAATGAAAAGGGAAGTTTCTTCTTACTGCTGTAACACTTTACTGCAAACAGTGGCTTAAATATACATAATTTATTATCTTACAATTATGGAGTTCAGAATGGGTCAGCAGGGATTCATTCTTTCTGGAGGCTCTAGGGCAGAATCTGTTTAAGGAACAGATCACCTTTTCTAGATTCTAGAAGACCGCCACATGCCTTGGCTCATAGCCCTTTTCCAGTAATGTCAGCACTCTGAGTTCTGTTTCTGTGGTCACATCTCCTTTCCTCTGATTCTAAACATCCTGTCCCATTCATATCTCCTTCTCTCTGATTTCAAACTTCTTCCCTCCCATGTGATTACATTGATCTACCTAGATAATCCAAGATAATCTTATTGTCTCAAGATCTTTAACTTAATCACATTTGCAAAGTGCCCTTTTCATATAAAATCAATACAGGTTTTGGGGATTAGGACATGGACATCTTTGAGGGCCATCATTTTGTCTACCACAGTGTACAAGATAATGGAAACAGCGTTAACTAAAGTGCTGAACTAGAGGGACATGTGTCATTGGAGAAACAGAATGAAACTACTGTGACTGGACTGTCACATTAAGGGGAGGACAAGAATGTTACATTGGTCTGGAGAGAGAGGCTGGGGAGAGGGGGGGTTCCTGCAAAAACCTGTTGTCTTAGTCAGCCCAGGCTGTCCTATAGAAAATACCACTGACTAAGTGCCTTAAATCACAAACATTTATTTTTCACAGTTCTGGAGGCTGGGGAATCCAAGATCAAGGTGCTGGCCAATTTGGTCCCTAGTGAGACTAGTCTTCCTGGTTTGCAGACAACCATCTTCCTGTTGTGTTCTCACATGGCTATCTAGTCTCTTCTCATAGGAGAACTAACCCCATCATGACAGTTCCACCCTCATGATCTCACCTAATCCTAAATAACTCCCAGTACCATAACATTGGAGATTAGGGCTTCAACATTTGAATTTTGGGAAGACAAAATTCAGTGCATAGAACCTGTAGACTATTTCAAATTTTGGATCTATAATTACCCTAGGAGTACTTGGAAGCATCTTTATTTACCAAGAAAATACCTATTAAGAAAAGATCACCTAAAGGAATTTTCACATTGTTTCTAGATCTAAGGTGCTATACAATTCAAAATGTGCCAATAAAAATTTGTAGCAATTCAATCTTGTAAAATGGAGACAATAATGGTACCTGCTACACATGTTGATGTGAAAAACTCATGTAAAGCACTTACAATAACGTCTGGAGCATATAAACACTACATAGATATTAGCTACTATTACCTAACTGTGCAAAATGAAATCTTCTGGTATTAAGGGAAGGAATAATATTATAGTTGCCTAACTCTGTGGGATTTTAAATGAAAGATGAGTGAGATGGGGTGAGTGGGGGAATGAGAAAGCAACACAACAATTCAGACTAAAAATGAAATGGCAGTTAGAGAGTGTAAAAAGAGAAAAAGCAAATAAAGTGGCTATCTAATTGTATTCCCTGGTGAATCCAGTTCAAATGGACAAGACAGATTGAGTGCATAATAGAATAAATGAAGCACAGTTTGAGAATCTCTGGGAATTCTGAAATGTCTTAGGCTTCCCTTGATAGAATTGAAAATCATGGCGAGCAGAACGCTGGACCTGTGGTGTATTATCAAAGGAGCCACTTATTCAAGCAAAACACTTAGTGCTGCCATGCTGATGTGACAAAGAATGACACTCAGGCAAAGATATAAGGCCATTTTAGTCAAGTCAGTTATATTCTGGGTTGAGTCTGCTAAGGCATATAGACATTGTTTGAAGTTAGTCTGGAATGACAACTTTTCTATGCAACCTGTAAGAAGTATTGTACTACTAACAAGTAGGTAGGGCTTAGTCAGAATTATTTGAATTTACACTGTCTTGGATTGGGTTTCCCTAGAGCAGACGCTGATACAGGGATTTGAGTGTAATAGCTTATTTGGGATGTGATCCCAGGAGGCAGTAGCACTGTAAGAGGGTGGACAAGTGAAACAGGGAAAAGAAAGCAGTAGTGGGTGAGCTAATGAGCAGATTAATGCTGAGGACAACTGAGGTCCAATTCCCCTGGATACCCAGAGGAGATGCCATAGCAGCCTCCGTAAAGCTGCCCTCTTACCAAGGGTGAAGACTCTGGGGTATTATACTCCAACTTCTATCTGTCATTAGCTGAAGATTGGTTGGGGGGGAAGAAGGGTCAACATCTGTGGACTACATCTACTCTTCCACTTCCAGTCAGAGAAATGGTGTGCTCTAGGTCGAAACTGTAGGCAAGCACAGGACAGAAAGGGTTGAGAGGATACAGGTATCTGCCCTGCAAATCTCAAACTTAACATTCTTGACATCTGTGGAGTATATTGAAATGTACATATAATGATTCAAATGTTGTGATCAATTCTCTCTTGCTTACCCAATGATACCACTCTAACCTTTTCCCCTCTCTTTTTTGCATCATGAAAATTTCCCTGTGAACTGGATTTACTTCTGCATTATTATATTAATATGCTCTGCCTTTTCCCTCACTGTGTCTGCTTCTCCTGCTATGATTCCTGATTCCTGATTCCTGATTCCTGATTCCAGATTCCTGATCTCTCTCTCTTTCCCTTTACAGCAAGCTCATTGAGAACATTATTTTTTACTCAATGTTTATAATTATTTTTCTTCCAGTATCTCTGGAATCAATTAGAAGTATATATTTTCCCTAGTCTCTACACAAATAGATAATGACAAAGTCATCAATAACTTCCATGACAATAAACTCAATGATCAATTCTCAGTCCTTATTTTATTTGATTTATCAACAGTATTTGACAGATTGTATACTCATTCCTTTTATGATACCCCCCACAACTGAACATCACATTCTCTTAGTTTTCTTCCCATCTAACTGATGTTGCTTATAGGTTTCTTTTGCTGAACATCTGCTAGTTCTTTCTCATCCTTTAACTTCCAAATATCAAAGCCCCCCATGCAGTCCATGGACCTCTTCTCTTTTCCATCTACACTTAGGTGATATCAACTGGTCTAATGACTTCAAATATCATCTGTAGGCTCACGATTCCCAAATTTATAGCTTCAGCCCAGACTTCTTTTCATAATTCTATTCCATTCTAGTGGTTCTTACCTTAGGGCAATTTTGCCTCCCACTCCCACTCTGTGGGATATTTAACAATGACTAAAAAGGTTTTGGTTCTCACAACAGGGGGAATGGATACTACTTGCATCTACTGTATAGAGACCAGGGATGCTACTAAACATCTAACAATACATAGGACAGCTCCCCACAGCAAAGAATTATCTAGTACCAAATGTCAATAGTGCTGAGGTGGAGAAACCCTGCTCCATTCTCATATAAACAACTGCACATTTAATATATCCATATAGGTGTCTAATGGACATCTCAAACTTAACATCTCTAGATGTCAGTTCTTAACTGATATTCCCCAAACCTGCCCTCTCTGCACCATTTCTTAATTTAATTAATGGCACCTCTACCCTTATAGCTAGATAAGCCAACAGTGTTGGAATAATCCCTGACAATACCCCTTATCCCTGACAACCAGTCCATCAGCAAACTGCTCCTCAATCTTGAAATCTCTTCACCTTAACACTATTATCCAGGTTCAAACTAGTAACATCTGTTGAGACATTATTTTATCAATCTGCTGGAATTATTGTCTTCATTTCCAAAATGTTCTCCTGTTCCTGAATCTCCTATAGTCAGTCTACAACCAAGAAACCAATGATGCACTTAAAATACATGTCATATCACACCTCTGCTCAAAACTGTCCAAAGACTTCCTGTATCACATATAATAAAAGTCAGTGTCCTTTCAATGACCTCAATGTCTTACTTGATTCATCTCACTTTTACCCATTAGCCTTGCCTTTACTTAGCCACAACAGCCTTGCTCCTTTGCTCTTCTGTGAGCATAACAAATGTGCTCCCATCTCCAGGCTGCTGCACTTGCTTTTTTCCCCCAGATTATTCATGGCTCCTCCTTTACCTCCTTGTAGCACTATACAGATGTCTCCATCTCAGGGAGGCCTTTGCCGACAACCAATTTACAATTGTACACCTTTTTTCATTCCAACACACCCTACCTTCCTTCGTTGTGTGTTTTTTTTTTTCCTTTACTGTATTGATCAGTTTCCAGCACATTGTATATTTTACTTATTTTTCTAATTCACTGTCTGCCTCCTTCTTGTATAATGTCAGTTTCATGAGGCCAGGAAGTTTGTTTTATCCACTGATGTATCTACAGTGCCTAGAATAGTGTCTAATATGAAGTAAATTTTCAATAAATATTTACTGAATAAGTGAATTAATGAACAAAGAAAATACAGCGTTCTTTGTTTTTATGACTGATGTAATTTTATTTTTTGCCCCTATTATTAATCATGGTAGGGAAAATAAAGACTAATAAATGTGGTAAGTTAGTCTTATTAACAAAACATGGAATAACAAGAAATCTTATACACTGCTTCTAAGAGCATAGTTAGGCAAAACACTTTGGGAAAGAACTAGGCATTATCTGATAAAAGGCAAAGATCAACATATTCTATGATACAGCAATTCCACTCCTAGGTATATATTCTAGAAGTTCTCAACTCTCAACTCTCAACCCTGTGTTAAGCAAATTTGTTCATAATGAACCCTGAAGATAATCTAAATATATAAGACAGGAGAGTAGACAACTAACTTCAGGTATAATAAACTGGGATTGATTTATAGCTATATACAGCAATGTGAATGGATCTAAAAATGATATTGAGAAACAACAGCAAATTGTTGAGGAATTCTATTAAATATAAATACACGTATGTATGTATGAATATACATATATATGAAGCTCAGAGACATGTAAACCTTAACAATACAGTGTTAGACATACACATATAGTTGGTAACTAATAACACAGTCAGGAGAGTGACAAACACAAAATACCAGATACTGGTTACCTAATTGAGGAGGCAAGAAAATAGGCTTTTAAAAATTAATTAATTAATTAATTAATTAATTAATTTAAATTATTCTTATCAACATATAATGTATTATTTGCCCCAGAGGTACAGGTCTATGAATCATCAGGTTTACACATTTCACAGCACTCACCATATCACATACCCTCCCCAATGTCCATAACCCAACCACCTGAAAATAGGCTTTTAGATGCAAACTCAAGGAGTTAGTATCAAAGGTTCTGGTAATACTCAAGTGTTTTAAACTGGGTGGTGGGTATGCAGATGTTCATGGTACTGCAATTTTATACTATACACATATTGTATGAGTTACATGAAAATATTCTGCATGTATTGTAGTTATTAATTGCTACAGAATTAAAAGTAAAAGAGTCTTGTGCGTATGGTATATACTATATCCTTCTAACCCAGAGAAAAGTCAAGTAGAACAAGGTCTTAAACAACTAAAATGGTAGACTCCAAAATTACTACATACTTCATGCTATAAATTATTATTGCTTTTGTAGCCATCATGTGATATGTGAAAATGAATATAGGAAAGGTTATTAAAGACTGGAAGGAAGTGGTAAAAAATTTTTTTACAGTTTATGAATAGGTAGTTTATGAATCAGGTTTTTTGGGGGAAATAGCACTGTATTAGTTATCTATTACTGTGTAAGAAGTTACCAAAATTTTAGTAGCTTAGAACAATATACACTTACTATATTACAGTTTCTGTGGTTCAGGAAATCTGGGCATACCATCATCAGAGCCTCTGCTTAGGATCCCATGGAGCTACAATCAAGGTGCTGATGGGATTGTGATTTTTTTTTTTTTAATTATAGATGGAGAGAAAGAGAGGAGAAGCAGAGGGAGAAAGAGAATCTGAACAGGCTCTCTGTCCAGCACAGAGCCTGATGTGGGGCTCGATCTCACAACCCTGAGTTCATGACCTGAGCTGAAATAAAGAGTTGGACACTTGACCTACTCAGCCACCCAAATGCCCCTGGGTTGTGATTTTATTTGGGGAATCAACTGGGGGGAGGGAATTACTTTCAAGTACACTCAGATAGTTTGCAGAATTCATTTCCTTATAACTATAGGGCTGAGGTCCAGCTTCTTGCTGGCTGTAGCTCCTTATCATGTGGATGCATCTCCCACAAGGCTACTTACCCCATCAAGCCAACAAAGAGAGTATCTAGAATGCATCTGTTAATCAGAGTCTACATAACATAATGTAATCATGGGCATGACATCCCATCACTTTGGCTACATTCTATTAGTTAGAAGCAAATTTCAGGTCAAGATCACTCTCAAGTGGAGGACATTACACAAAGGCATGGATATCAGGAGGTGGAGATCATGGAGGACCAGCTCAGAGTCTGTCCACCACAGGACATTAGTGAGAGTTTAATGAGGGGTCTATTTACAAAGAGTGGTCTGGGCAAAATTAAGAGAAACCAACGAGAGATATTGAAGAACCCTAGGCCTAGCAATAGCAGTAGACTTTATTACTCAAGGGGAGGGGTAGGGGCTGGAAAGCACATCATGTAAGTGTAGGAGGCTGGCTGCCCAATGGCAGGTGTAGCTCTGACAAGGGAACACTGCCACTGTCAACTTGCAGCCTAGAAAGGAGAATGTTGGGGACATGGTTTGGCCAGCAGTTTTCAAAGTGTGGCATCGAGACTCCTTTGTGTCCCCAACAACTTTTATAACTATTTTAGTTTTTAATAACTATTTAGAAAAGTATTTTCATAATAATACTGAGGTATTTGCCTTGTTTACTCTAAATTCCTCATGTGTATACTGTGGAATTTTTCAAGGATTACATGACATGATACTGCAATAGATTGAATGCAGAAGCAGAAATCCAGCTGTTTCAAATTAAGCCCGATATTAAGGAGATCTGCAAAAATATAAAACAATGCCAGTTTTATCATTTACTATTATTTGTTTTGGGGACATATAGTTATTTTCATAAAAACATGTTATTTATATGAATGTACAATGGAACTATTATTTTTGAAATAAATTTATAAATTAATCTAAAAATGTATTGTTTGAATATCTAATGTGGAAACTTCAATAGATATAATTTGTTTTAGCTTCTAACATCAACAGACAGAATTTTTCTCTATATCAATGTATATATCAATATCAATTTCTATTATATATCTATATCTGTGGCAATAGGTACAATTTTTTTGTTTTAATTTTTATATGATAAAATCAATAGATACAATTTTTGTCCTAATTCCCAGTGTCAATAGATACAATTTTTATCTTTTCAGAGTATAAATGAGTCCTGAGACCAAAATGTGTGAGACCTGATGACATAATCTCATACTTCTTTCACTTGCTGCCTTCCTATTACTGGTTCTCATTGGCTGAACTGAGGGGGAGCCACAGGAGAAGTCCCCAGCTGATATCTGGGGAAGATGGTGAAGACAGAAGAACTTGAGCTCACCTAATTCCATGTTACAACTAGATATCATTTACATCCAAGTCAGTAAACTGGAGAGGGATCCAAAGACAGGCAGAACAAACTCCACAACCAAATATAGAGAAGATCTGCACCTGAAAGATTAGGAAGGTCAGAAAGGTGGAGGGAGGCTGCCCACTGGAGGGAGAGAGCTGCATGCATAGAGAGGGTAGAGAAATGGGTCCTTGTACCAGGAAGCTGACATGGGAAGACTAATCCCCTTAGTGTTTGGTTTTAAAACCCAGAAGGGTTGAAATTTCATGAGTTTGTAAAACCAGTGGCACATGGAACTAGAACTTTGGAGTTCAGCTGAGTCAACACTGGTGAGCCTGGAAGGCAAGTGATAGCTAGTTTGTCCTTAAAGAGTGCAGCCTGTGGAGAGGCAACATAAAAAATGGCAGTTTGTATAACATCAGGGGCAAACAGGACACAAATCTGTTCATACTGATTTCAGAGATTATTAGGGAACTCCTTTGAAAATAAGGGAACAAGCAGGTGCCATTTGCCACCCCAACTCCCTAGCATAAACACAGAGACACCTGCAGGAAGTGGGGCTGCACAGATAGTTGCTAATAATATGGCAGTGGCACATGCCTACAAGTTATCCTGACAACTCATCTACTCCAAGCCTGCTAGCCCCTGCTCTGGGCACAAGGCAAATTTTTAAAGCCTCAAGGGCACCCACTCAGAGTGTACTGTTTCCACCACATGCTGTGTACATCCACTGCACCACACCAAGCTGTGTGACCATGGCCACCCTTTTGTGCAGATCCCAGCTGCCGTAGGACTTCACATAAGAATATAGGCCCAACACCAATTTGGTAACGTCTCTGCCCTGTTCCTACCTTCACCAGCAGGCATGCCCCCACCCTTCAGAGCTGCTCTGAGGGATCCCACTAACACCACAAAGAGCAAACACAATTCATAACAGGCAGAAAGTAAGTGCAGATGACTACACTGAAAGGAAAAGTGACTCAGACACAAAAACAAGGCATAAGCAATTCTCCTAAAGTACCAGGGTCTGGTGAACAGAAGACAGTGCACTGGAGGGCACTCCAGGATCTCTTTTGCATAAACTCCTTACTTGCAAGAGCAGAAGACACAGCTGACTTTCTTGACACAAAGAAACAGACACAGAGAGGCAGACAAAAATGAGAGGAGATGGAGAAATTTATTCCCAATGAAAGAGTGGGAGAAGACTACAACCAGAGATCTAAGTGAAACAAATACAAGTAACTTGCCTGATAGAGACTTTAAAGCAATGGTCATAAGGACACTCACTCACTGGACTTGAGAAAAGAGTGGAAGACATGAGTGACACCCTTAACACAGAGACAAGGAATAATATAGCAGAGTTGAAGGGCTTAATAAATGAAATGAGAAACACATTTGACGGAATGAGCAGCAGCAGGGAAGAAGAACGGGAACAAATTAGTGACCTGGAAGACAGCATAATGAAAAGTAATCAAGCTGAACAAAAGAGAAAGAAAAGAATCATGCAGAACAAGAATAGACTTGGGGAACTCAGTGACTCCATCACATGTAATGACATTTGTATCATAGGAGTCCCTGAAGAAGAAGAGAGAGAAAAGGGGACAGAAAATTTATTTGAAGAAATAATGGCTGAAAACTTCCTGAATCTGGTGAAGGAAACAGATATCCAGATCCAGGAGGCACAGAGACTTGCCAACAGAATCAACAAAAGCAGACAGACACTAAGACATGTTCTAATTAAATTTGCAAAATACAGTGATACAGAAAACCTCTTATAAGCAGCAAGACAAAAGAAGTCATTAACATACATGGGAAAACCCATAAGGCTAGCAGGAGATTTTTCAACATGTACTTTGCAAACGAGAAGGGAATGGCAGGATATATTCAAAGCGCTGAATGGGAAAAGTCTGTGGGCAAGAGTACTCTATCCAGCAATGCTATCATTCAGAATAGAAGGAGAGGTCAACAGTTTCCCAGACAAACAAACCCTAAAGGGCTTCATGACCACTGAACCAGCTTTGCAAGAAATTTTATAAGGGACTCTTTGAGGGGGAAGGAAGACCAAAAGTAACAGTTTGGAAGTAGGAAACACAAAAGCAGTATCAATGACCATTTCTGTAAAATATCAGTCAAGCAGTTCTCAAAAACAGAATATAAGCATAATAACACATACCTAAGACATGGGGAGAACAGGAGAAAATAATGGGTTCAAATTAAATGACCATCAACTCAATATAGACTGCTACATGCAGAAAAGGTTATGTACAAACCTAATGGTAACCATGTATCAAAAACCACTCATGAATATGCAAAGAAAAAAGAGAGAGAAATCCAAATATATCACTAAAGAAAATCAGCAAAACATGAAAGAAAGACAAGAAAGGATCCAGAAAATCTTCAGAAATAACCACAAAACAAGTAATAAAAATGACAGTACACACATATCTATCAGTAAATACTTTGAATGTAGATGGACTAGTCAAAAGACATAGGGTGACAGAATGGATAAAGAAATAAGACCCATCTGTATGCTGCCCACAGGGACCCATCTTAGAACTAAAGACACCTGCAGATTCAAAGCGAGAAGATGGAGAAACACCTATCATGCAAATGGATACCAAAAGAAACTTGGAATAGCACTACTTCAGACTAAATAGACTTTAAAACACTTACTGTAGCAAGAGACAAAGAAAGACACTATATAATCATAAAGGGGACAATGCAATAAGAAAATATAGCAATTGTAAATATTTATGCACCCAACTTAGGATCACCCAAATATATAAAATAATTAATACCCAACACAAAGGAAGTAATCAGTAATAATACTATAATAGGAGGGGATGTTTAACCTCCACTTATATCAATGGACCAATCATTTAAACAGAACAGCAACAAGGAAACAATGGCTCTGAATGACACACTAGACCAGATGGATTTAGCAGATATATTCAGAAAATTCCATCCTAAAACAGCAGAATACATAAATTCTTTTCAAGTGCATGTGGGACATCCTCCAGACTAGATCACATATTAGCCCACAAACCAGCTTCTTCAAACTCAATAAATTGAAAATCAAACCACGCATTTCTTCTGAGCACAACACTATAAACTAGAATCAACTACAAGAAAAAAAATCTGGAAAGACCACGAATATATAGTGGTTAAATAACATGCTACTAAACA
>NW_019154123.1:1682199-1775134 GCF_002288905.1 Enhydra lutris kenyoni
ATGAATGGGTCAACCAGGAAACAAAAAAAGAAATAAAAAAAGACATGGAAACAAATGAAAATGAAAACACAATGATCCAAAACCTTTGGGATACAGCAAAAGTGGTTCTAAGAGGGAAATTTATAGCAATACAGGTCTACCTCAAGAATCAGAAAAATCTCAAACAAACAAACCATACACCTATGGGAGCTAGAAAAAGAACAACAAACAAAGCCTAAAACCAGGAGAGGGAATGATGAATGGGTCAACCAGGAAACAAAAAAAGAAATAAAAAAAGACATGGAAACAAATGAAAATGAAAACACAATGATCCAAAACCTTTGGGATACAGCAAAAGTGGTTCTAAGAGGGAAATTTATAGCAATACAGGTCTACCTCAAGAATCAGAAAAATCTCAAACAAACAAACCATACACCTATGGGAGCTAGAAAAAGAACAACAAACAAAGCCTAAAACCAGGAGAGGGAATGAAATAATAATGATTAGAATAGAAATAAGTGATATACAAAGTTAAAAAAGAATAGAACAGATCAGTGAAACTAAGATTTGACTCTTAAAAAAAAAATCAATAAAACTGATAAACCTCTAGCCAGATTTAACATGAAAAAAGGAGAGAAAGGACTCAAATAAATAAATTGTAAAGGAAAAAGAAGAAATAACAACAAATAACACAGAATACAATCATAAAAGAATATTATTAAAAACTTTATGCCAACAAATTGGGCAACCTAGAATAAATTTCTAGGAGAAATTTCTAGAAACAAATAAACTACCCAACCTGAAATAGGAGTAAATAGAAAATTTGAACAGACCAATAACAAGCAAAGATTTGAATCAGTAATCAAAAAACTCCCAACAAACAAAAAGCCCAGGACCAGATGGTCTCACAGTTGAATTCTACCAAACATTTAAAGAAGAATTAATACCTATTCTACTTAAACTATTCTAAAAAAATAGAAAAGGAAGGAAAACTTCCAACTTCATTCTATGAGCCAGCATTACCCTGATACCAGAACCAGATAAAGAAACCAATACATAAGTAAATAAATAAATAAACAATAAATAAAGGCTGATATCCCTGATGAACATAGGTGTAAACATTGTCAATAAGGGTGCCTGGGTGGCTAAGATGGTTAGGCATCTGCCTTCGGCTCAGGTCATGATCCCAGGGTCCTGGGATCGAGTCCCACATCGGGCTCCCTGCTCTGCGGGGAGCCTGCTTCTCCCTCTCCCTCTACCACTCCCCCTGCTTGTGCTCTTTCACTCCCTCTCTCAAATAAATACATAAAGTCTTTAAAAAAAACATTGTCAATAAAATACTAGCAAACCACGTTTCAACAATACATTAAAAATCATTCGCCATGAACAAGTGGGATTTATTTCTGCATTGCAAGTGTAGTTCAATATTCACAAATCAATGTGATACATCAATAAGAGAAAAGATAAGAACTGCATGATGATTTCAATAAAAAGCATTTGACAAAGTCCAATATCCATTCATGGTAAAAAACACTCAACAAAATAGGTTTAGAGGGAACATACCTCAACATAATAAAGGCCATTTATGAAAAGCCCACACTTAACATCATCCTCAAGAGAGAAAAAAAAAACAAACAAACCTGACAGCTTTCCCCCTAAGTTCAGTAACAAGACAAGAATGTCTATTTTCATCACATTTTTTTTTTTTTTTGAGAGACAGAGAATGTGAGAATGTGCATGTGTGAAAGCATGAATTGGGGAGGAGGGGCAGAGGGAAAGGGAAAGAGAGAATCCTGAACAGGATCCTCGCCCAGTGTGGAGCCTGGCGTGGGGCTTGATCTCACAACTCTGGGATCATGACCTGAGCTGAAATCAAAAGTCAGATGCTTAACTGACTGAACCATCCAGATGCTCCTACTGTTACCACTTTAATTCAACATAGTACTGGAAATCCTTACTACAGTAATTAAACAAGAAAAGGTAATAAAAGGCATGCACATTGGCAAGGAAAAAGTAAAACTTTCACTATTTGCAGATGACATGATACTATATACAGAAAAGTCAGAAGACTCCACCAAAACACTGCTAGAAATGAAAGAGAAATTAGGAAACAATCACATTTACAATTGCACACCAAATAAAGATCCCTAGGAATACACCTAACCAAAGTGGTGAAAGAACAATATTCTGAAAACAATGAAACACTGATGAAGGAAATTGAAGATGAAACAAAGAAATGGAAAGACACTCCATACTCATGATTTGGAAGAACAAATATTGTTAACATGTATATGATTCCCAAAGCAGTCTACACATATAATGCAATCCCTATCAAAATATCAAATGATTTTCACAGAACTAGAACAAAGAATTCTAAAATGTGTATGGAATTACATAGACCTGGAATAGCCAAAGCAATCTTGAAAAAGAAAGCAAGGCTGGAGGAAACACAATTCCAGACTTCAAGTTACATCACAACAGTATGGTACTGGCACAAAAATAGACACATAGATCAACGGAACAGAATAGAGAGTCCAGAAATAAACTCACAACTATGTGGTCAAATTAGTCTTCCTCAAAGCAGAAAAGGATATCCAATGGCAAAAAGATAGTCTCTTCAACAAATGGTGTTGGGAAAACTGGATAGCAACGTGCAAAAGAATGAGATTAGACCACTTTCTTACACCATGCCTTAAAATAATTTCAAAATGGATTAAAGGCCCATAAATGTGAGACCCGACATCATAAAAAGCCTAGAAGAGAACACAAGCGGCAATTTCTTTGACATCAAGCTTAGCAACTTCTTTCTACATATGTCTCCTGAGGCAAGGGAAACAAAAGCAAAAACAAACTACTGGGACTACATTAAAGTAAAAAGCTTCTGCACAGTGATGGAAACAACCAAGAAAACTTAAAGGCAACCTACTGAATGGGAGAAGATACGTGTAAACGACATATCTGATAAAGGACTAGTATCCCAAATATTTAAAGAACTGATACAACTCAACATCCAAAATCAAATAATCTAATTAAAAAATGGGCAGAAGACATTTCTCCAAAGAAGACATTCAGATGGCCAACAGACATATGAAAAACGCTCATCATCACAGATCATCACTGATCATCAGGGAAATGCAAATCAAAACTACAATGAGATATCACCTCACACCTGTCAGAATAGCACAAAAAAGCACAGAAAAGCACAAAAACCAATAGGTATTGGTGAGGATGTGGAGAAAAAGGAACATTCATGCATTGTTGTTGGAAATGCAGACGGGTGCAGCCACTGTGGAAACATTATGGAGGTTCCTCAAAAAGTCAAAAATAGAACTACCTTATGATCTAGCAATTATACTACTGGGTATTTATTCGAAGAATTCCAGAATACTAATACAAAGGGATACATGCATCCCTCTGTTTATAGCAGCATTACTTACAATAGCCAAGATATGGAAACAGCCCAGGTGTCCATGGATTGATGAATGGATAAAGAAGAAGTGATCTATATATGTAATGGAATGTTATTCAGTCATAAAAAAGAATGAAATCTTGTCATTTGCAATGACATCAATGGAACTGGAGAGTATAATGTTAAACAAAATAAGTCAGAGAAACACAAATACCATATGATTTCACTCATATGTGGAATTTAAGAAACAAAGCAGGAGAAGAAAAAAAAATAAGAGAGAGATGGAGGGAGACAAACCAAGAAACAGACTTTTAATGTAGAGAACAAACTGATGGTTACCAGAGGGGAGGGGGGAGGGATGGGTGAAATAGATGATGGGGATTAAGGAGTGCACTTGTGATGAGCCCCAAGTGTTGTATGGAAGTGTGGAATCACTATATTGTACACCTGAAACTAATATAACACTGTATGCTAACTAACTGAATTAAAAAAAAAATTTAAAAAAAGGAGCCATCAACCTGGTTTATGTATCCAACAAAAGTAGCTTTCTAACACAGAGCAGGGCAGATCATGTCACAGAATAGATGTTGAAAGGCAAAAAGAGAATATCTAACAGATGATCATTTGTTGTTTTGGGTTTAATCCACTCTCTTCAAAATTTCTAAGGAAATATACTACTAAAGAATTTTACCATTCATTTTCTCCTGTCTTCGGAATTACATAGTAAGAGTGATCAAATGACTTGTCAAACCTTGCTTTTGATAGTTCAGTCTTGTCATTAAAGTTTAATTAAAGATTAATAGATTAATGGTTTAAAGATTCATAGTTTGCATGAAGAAAGTTGGTAATTTTCAGAGTTCAGAAAAGCAAAAGGTAAATCTATCAGTTTTCATCCAGTAGTATGTAAGAGTAACCAAGTTTCCAGTCAGCAGCACCCCAGTGAATTGTCATGAATCAGAACCACTTGGCACACCTGACACATCCTTTTCCATTTATTGGTGAGGCCCATAAGCGCCCCAGAAAAAGGTCTCTAGCTGGAACTCCACATCCTGAGACTCTTTCTGGATGCCACCTCCTATCTACTTGAACCTTAACTGCCCTGTTGCTTCAGCCATGATTTTCCTTTGGACTCTCTGGATCTTGAATAACTCCATCCCTTATCTCTCTACTTGCTTCATACAATAGGCCCTGGGTCAACTCTGCTATGTTCCAGTACTCATTCCTGAGTCTCAGAACTTAGGTCCTGGAAATGATGCTTTATTCCAAGCCCCACAGTCCATCTGTCTGGCATGAGTTCTTAGATGATAGGGAATAGAGTCTGATCACCACTTCATGGATAAAAGGTCACTTAAGAGTCTTTGACTTTCGGGGCACCTGGGTGGCTCAGTGGGTTAAAGCCTCTGCCTTCGGCTCAGGTCATGATCCCAGCGTCCTGGGATCAAGCCCTGCATCGGGCTCTAATCTTTAAAAAAAAAAAAAAAAAAAGACTCTTTGACTTTTGTTATTCTAAGTCCATGATTTCCCAGAAAACTTCAGATGGGTTTTATAAGTCCCTTGTGGTTGGGAAAGGTGACATAAGGATTTTGATCACAAACAACTAACTGACCAACTGATACATATTTCCATCTCTTCAGATGTAGTTAATTTACTCAATTTTAGGGCCTGATTAATTTGAAGAAAAATGTTAAAGGTAAATTTCTGAATCTATACCACTTATCAGAATTTGTCCTTTAGATTCCAATGCTCTCTAAGCATTAGCCTGCCAACTGTCTGAACTCTTCCATTAAGATTTCCACATTTATGGGAGCTTATCTTAGTTTGTAACTTGCTGTCATCAAGTTTCCTTTTTTTCTAACTTGTTGACTTTGATGATGTGATGTTCTGTTCTTTGTAGCTTAGAAGACAGTAATGTTCAGGTAGCATAAATGATTGCTATCTTATAAACTGAAGAGGATGTACTATAGATTGTAATGGCAGGATAAATCCAGATTCTGCCATTTATGATGCAGTGTTGGAATTTTGCCTCCTTATTATTAGACACTGACTGAAAGTTTCTAGGGAAAAAACATAAAGTAGAGATTGTGGAGGGATTGGCTTTCTGTGAGGAAGTGATGAAGTCTCAGGTAGTAGAAAATAGTGTTCTTAGGTTCTACTAGATGCACCTTTCAGACGCCAATTAGGATCAAAGAATGCGGCTCAAAGTTTTCAATACAGTTCTCTGTCAGTGAGAATTTGCTTACTTTGACCGAGCATGGACTAAAGAATGCTTTCCTTGTTATTTGAAAGCTTCTGTGTCTATTGGCCTCTCAGATTTTCCCATTGTCTTTATACTCTTTCCTGATCATTCTTTAAATCCTGTATCTTCAATTCTTTGAATTTTAGTTTCTGAATCTGGCCTTGTTCTGACTGCTTGTGTCCAAAATTCTTGGTTCTCACATCTTACCAAAGCTCTTCTGTTTTTTGACTTCTTTCTTTTTGCCATCTGAGAGTGATTTGTTATTTAGACTTTGATACTAATAATTCTAATAACAACTGGCTCTGTTATAAGGCAACAGAGGAAATACAGTTTCCACAAACAGACTTAGAGTGACAAATCTAACTTCTAGCCCAGTATCCTAGCATCTAATGTGTAATAGGCATTCCACAAATATTAGCTGAATGAATAAATAAATGAACCAAGTAGTCTTTATGCTTCCATAAAATGCACAAAGCCACACATTTTCAGCAATAATCATCTATTTTAAAACATAACTGCCAGCCATATTACCTTGAGAAGAGAGCATAAATGTGTCTATGTGGATATTTTTGGTATGTTTGAAAATAAAACAGAGCACATACAAAGCAGAACAACAATAGATAACACGGCCATCTGTAAGTTGGTGCACACAAAAAAAGGTGTAATCAGATTTAATGTACAAATGGTAAACATTCAGTAAAAATTTTAAGTAAATCTCAGGGACTCATAAATAATAAAGCATAATCTACACTTAAATTAAGTAATGTTGCATTTTACATTTAAAAGATGTTGGGGTCGATTTATAGCTTGACACTCAGGAAAGAGTATTTTCCATATTCAAGAATCACAGTTTTTATGTCATAAATTTCAAGAAGAGAAACAAGTATAGCTCTAATTTTTGGTCCTATTTTTCTTTTGGTGACAGAACAATTTCTCCCGTAAGGATAAAAAGGAATGAAGACTTTCCTTTTCCATGATTTCCTGAAATTTGGCTACAGCAAATGCATTATCTGAGTGACTATCATTCTTTCTGTGTCCATGAAAATACCACAGCATTTTTTGTTTTTTTTTGTTTTTTTTTTTTGTTACTGAGCATTAACTTGTCAACACAGATTTCCAGGTAGCTTTCTGGTTGATCTTACCTAATATTCTCCACTTAGGTCATTTCTTGTGCAAGGAAAAAAATCACTGCCAAGTACCAGTCTTCATCTCATGCCATATTTATGATAAAAGTGATTTTTCTCTTTCAGTGGGTCATTACCAAATATTGCCCAGTTCACAGGACTTCCATAGAGGTCTATGAAGAATTCTCTTTCTTTGGGGGTAGTTTAGTCACTGATATTGTCTTGAGTCCAAAGTCCTTTGAGGCCTGGAGTGGAAATAGCCACATAGAGTAGCAGAGCAGCAGAGTTCTTTCTATATGTGCCTGCACATGTGCCCACCCTCCTTCCTCTTTCTCCAAAGTGTTCTCCTAGGCTCTAACTTGCCAGTGATTTCCTTGGACACAGGCTTCCCAAGGGCTATGGCCATATCAGTCCTGTTCACCACGAAATTCTCAGCTCCTAAAAGTGCCTGGAATAGAATATGCATTCAATGATGATCATGGAAGATAGGAGGGAAGGAAGGCAGGAAGGCAGGAAGGAGGAGGAAGGGAGGGAGGAGGAGAGGGAAGGAGAAAGGAAGGAGACAGCTTGGATGATTATCCACTCTTGGTGCCATACTTGTCTGGTTTGTATATTCTAGCTTTGTTTGCCATTATTGTTTGGTGAACGTGGTTCCATACCCCTTTCCCCTGCCCCTGGATTCTTAATGCTGATGTGTTTTTGACTCCTTTTGGCTCCTGATTTCTGCTTCAGTGGCCATAAGCAGTCTTTTGACATTCTAAGGACTATGTTTTGTTTTTCCTATAGTCAAGGACATTTATTAATAAGATGCTTTCTGCCTGGTGTAACAAAAACCCTGACTTAACTGCTTTAAACAAAAGGAATTATTTCACATAACAAGAACTCCAAGGGCAGAATAGCTCCAGATATAATATAATTGGCGCTCTGACTCTACTTCTTGGGAAATCTCATGGCTCTATCCTCTCTGTGTCGTTTCTGTCCTCCTACTATTTCCCCTCGTTGTAAGAGGACCTCACCAGTTCTAGCATCTCACCTAGACATGACAAAATTTAGGAGCTGAAAATAAAGTGGCTTTTTCTCTGTCTTCAAAACCCCTCAGCTGATTTTGTAGCATGTCTCAGTGGTCACAACTGAACCAACTGCCCGTGCTAGAAGAACGGGAACACCATGATTGATCTAAGCTAGTCAGTACCCCTTTCTTGGGGGTGATGTGAGCCAGCCTTCCTTGAAGCCCATAATGTTGGGGAGGAAGGTAGGAATTTCAGGTAAACTGAAGTCATGTTAACAAGGAAGAAGGCAATAGCTATTGGGAAGATAATGGTCTTAGTTTGGGTTATCCCAGAAGCAGGTCCTAAAACAATGTATAAGTAGGTTGTTTAGGAGATGAAACCAGGAAACATAAAGGAAGTAGGAAAGTGAGAGAAGGAAGGAAGTGAGCTAATAAAGGCTGTATTATAAATCAAGTTACAAGAATGGGCAACTGAAGATACTCTAGCTGGGGAATCCTGGGAGGTAGTGTAGACACTTCTTAGAGTTATCCCAACCAAGTTATCCCATTAGTCTGCAAACTGCCATTGACTGAGGATTCCTCCCAGTGGTATTAACACCCCCAGGACTCCCAGCCTGCTACCCAGTTCTCTTCTGGCACAGAGTCATGGGTGCTTTTGGTAAGACAAATCCTACAGGATATGGCTGGATATGACAGCCATATTTGATAAGACAAATCCTACGGGATATGACAGAATCCGCCACAGCAAACAGCAGGCTTTGCTACTACCATGAACTATTTAAATTTATAATTTCACCTTCAGATTTTTAGAACAACAATGCCATCCCCAGACTAATTTAAAATAAATGTAATCTTCATCATACCATGTGCCTTTTAAACACAAACAGTTGTTCCAACTGAGCAGAAGAGATTTTCAGAATAAATTCCATGTTCTTGATTACCCTTGAGACTCAAATGTCAACTTGGAAACAAGTGGTGGCAGGAGTAGGTCTGTGGGGAAGTCTGCCTCAGACTGTTTTCTACTTTAACTTCTTTTTTATAATGTTGTATATTTTTTTAAACAAAGCATAATATTTTCAAAGGAAATATCTTTTTAAACAGGGAAGAATTATGTAGCTCTAAGATATTTTTAAAATATCTTTTTTACTAAAACCCTTTTTAAAGAACAGTTCAATGTGTGCAGAAACATTTAGGGGAAGATACAGAGATTTTCCATATGCACCAGACCCCAGATATGCATAGATACCCCCATGATCAGCATCCCCCCAAAGTGGTAAATTTATTATAAGTGATGACCTACACTGACACGTCATAAACACCCAAATTTCATAGTTTACATTACGGTTTACTCTTGGTATTATATATTCTATGGGTTTGGACAAATATATAAGACATGTATCCATTATTACAGTATCAGAGTATTTTCACTTACCCCCCAAATCCTCTGTTCATTCCCTGTCCCCATGTCAGACTCCGGTAATCTTGGATTTTTTTTACTTTGTCTTTTCCAGAATGTCTTATAGTTGGAATCATACAACATATATATCTTTTTCATATTTTTTCACTTAGTAATATGCATTTATGGTTTTTTCTATGTCTTTTCATAGTTTGATAAGGTCATTTTTTAAATACCTAAATAATATTCCATTATCTATTTTTTTAAGATTTTATTTATCTATATTTGACAGAGAGAGATATAGCGAGAGAGGGAACACTAACAGGGAGAGTGGGAGAGGGAGAAGCAGGCCTCCCACCAAGCTGGGAGCCTGATGCGGGGTCCATCCTAGGACCCTGAGCTAAAGGCAGGCACTTAACCACTGAGTCACCCAGGAGCCCCTCCATTATCTAGATGTACCGTAGTTCACTTACTGAAAGACATTTTGGATGCTTCTACATTTTGGTGGTTATTAATTAAGCTGTTATAAATACCTACGTGCAGGTTTTTGTGTGTAAGTTTTCAGTTCTTTTGGGTAAATACCAAGGAGCATGATTGCTTGAGTGCGGTAAGAGTAGGCTTGATCTTGTAAGAAATTGCCAAACTATCTTCCAAACTGGCTATACTAGTTTGTATATCTACTAGCAATAAATGAGAGTTCTGGTTGCTTCATATGCTCACCAGCATTTGGTGTTGTAAGTATTCTGGATTTTGTCCATTCTAATATGTATGTGGTGGTATCTCATTGTTTTAATTTGCATTTCCCTGATAACAAATAACATGGAACATCTTCTCATATACTTATTTGCCATGTGTATATTTTCTTTGATGGGGTATATGTGAAGGTCTTTGTCCCATTTTTAAAAATGTTTGTTTTCTTATTATTGAATTTTAACAGTTCTTTGTATTTTGGATAATAGTCCTTTACTTTTGCAAATATTTTCTTCCAGTCTGTAGCTTGTCTTCTCATTTTCTTGCCAATGTCTTTTATAGAGTAGAAGTTTTTAATTTTAATGAAGTCCAGCTTATCAATGATTTCTTTTATCCTGCCTTTGGTGTTATATCTACAAAGTCTTTGCCATACCAAAGGTCATCTAGGTTTTGTCTTATGTTATCTTTCAGGAGTTTTATAGTTTTGCATTTTACATTATCTATTTTGAGTTAGTTTTTGTGATGGGTGTAAGGTGTCTATATTCTTTTTCTTTTCTTCTTCCCTTCCTTTCTCTTTTTCTCTTTCTTTTTCTCTCTCTTTCTTTCTTGCTCTCTGTTTGCATATGGATGTCCATTTGTTCCAAAAGCATTTGTTGAAAAGATTTATCTTTTCTCCATGGTATTGTTTTTGTTCCTTTGTCAAAGATCAGTTAACTATATTTACATGGGTCTTTTCTGGGCTCTGTATTATGTTTCATTATTCTATTTATTTATTCTTTTATTAATACCACACTGTCTTGATTACTATAGATTTACAGTAGGTCTCAAAGTTGGGTAGGATTTGTCCTCCAACTTTGTTCTCCTTTAATATCATGTTGGCTATGAATAAATGGCTGGGATTTTGACAGGTATTGCACTGAATCTGTAGATCAAGTTGGTAAGAATGGATATCTTGACAATATTGAATCATCCTATCCATGAACATGAAATATTTCTCCATTTATTTGTTTTCTTTGATTCATTCATCAGAGTTTTATAGATTTCTTCATTTGGATGTTCTACATATTTTGTTAAAATTATACCTGAGCATTTCATTTTGGGGGGTTCTAATGTAAATGGTATTGTGTTTTAATTTCAAATTCCACTTGTTCATTATTGGTATATAGGAAAGTGTTTCACTTTTATATGTTAACTTTGTATCCTGTAATCTTGCTGTATTCACTTATTAGTTCCAAGAGTTTGTCAATCCCTTTGGATTTTCTACATAGACAATTGTGTCATCTCCCAACAAGACACTTTTATTTCTCTCTTCCCAATCTGCATGCCTTTCATTTTCTTTTACTGTCTTACTGCATGGGCTAGAATTTCTAGTACAGTGTTGAAAAGGAGTGGTGGGAGGGGATGTCCTTGTTTTGCAGCCAATCTTAGTGGGAAAACATCATGTTCTTCTACCATTAAATATGATGTTAACAAAGATTTTTTTTGTAGATATTTTTTAGCAAATTGAGGAAGTTCCCCTTTCATCTTTTTTTTAAACTAAAAAAGGTCAGATGAAATCTTTTTTGGATGGATCGTAAATGTAAAATAAAAAGGATTCATTTCTGTGTTGTTTTGTGTCTCCAAAATTTATATGTTGAAGGCTTAATTCCCAGTACCTCACCATGTAAGCTTATTTGGAAATAGGGTCATTGCTGATGTGATTTGTAAAGGTAAAGGTGAGGTCATACTGGAGTAGGATGTGGGCTTCTACTCTAATATGACTGGTATCTTTATAAAAAGAATGTGATGTGAAGGGACAGGTATACACACCATGAAAATGCCAAGCAAACATAAAAAATATCAGGGAGATGCATCTATAAGCCAAGAAATGCCAGCAAACTGCCAGGAGCTAGGTGAGAGGCATGGAACAAATTCTCTCTCACAGACTTCAGAAGGAACCATCCCTGCCCATATCTTGATCTTGGACTTCTAGTCTCCAGAACTATAAGACAATAAATTTCTGTTTTAAGCCATTCAGTTTGTGGTACTTTGCTATGTCAGCTCTAGAAAACCAACATAATTTTTGTGATATTTTTATAAAGACTTCCTTTTAGAGTTAGTATAATTACTGGTCAAGATTTCTGAGAAAGGTTATCCCTTTAGATGTGAATGAGTGTTTGTGGTTCTGGTTTCTTAGCACCAGTGGTATATCGCAAAGATTTGGGTCACCTTATCCTAGTTGCAGGAGTGGAGGAGACATGTGAATGTATATTTAGGAACAGTCAGACCTGTCCAGATTTATAAGGACAAAATTTACTATAGGAAAAACGTTGCTGCTGTGATTGCTGGAGACTTTTCATAATTTTTTTCTTTCCTTATTATGGTACTGTATAGAACTTGCTTCTTGTGTGTCTGATAGTCATTTACAACCTATCTATTTGCTTAGTGAAGTTAGTTAGACTAGAGGTAGTGAAGGAGTGTAAGCAGCAGAGGGAGAAAGATTTAAGTCACTTTCCCAACAAAGTTGGGATACTGAAGGTGGGGTTTAGATGGAATTATAGTTCTATAATTGCCAGCCCAGTTTGTTTGAAAGGCGCACTTCAACAGTTTTGCAAAAATTGTTTTGGAGAGATGCCTGGGTGGCTCAGTGGGTTAAGCCTCTGCCTTCGGCTCCAGTCATGATCTCAGGGTCCTGGGATCTAGTCCCACATCGGGCTCTCTGCTAGGCGGGGAGCCTGCTTCCTCCTCTTTCTCTCTCTCCCTCTCTGCCTACTTGTGATCTCTCACTCTGTCAAATAAATAAAATCTTTAAAAAAAATTGTTTTTGAGCCCCCATCCAATAAATGTTTGCAAAATGTCATGTACATATCAATGTGTGCATCACTCGGGGCGGCGGGGGGAGAATGTGTTGTTCTCAACAGAGGTTTAAACTATACTGGAAAAAATGATGTTGATAATAATTTGAAAATCACTGTCAGGTAGGATTGGAAATTTGAAATGACATTAAAGAAACTTTATTGTTTAATTTATTTTTATAATATTGAAATACTATGCATCAGTTAGTGCTTTATAGTTTAATTCTTTAAAGGCAGCCAGGTGGTCGTTATTACTTCTGTTTTGCTGATGGTAAATGAAAGGCCAAGAGGCTAAATAATTTCCCTAAGGTCACAAAGCTCATAAAGACTGAGGACTCATATCAGACACTGTCTTGCTTCAAAGACTGTTTTTATCTTAAATTCCCTGCTTCTTTATTCAGCGGAAGTCTTCTCTTTATTGATTTATTTTTAATTTTTATTTATTTATTTGAAAGAGAGAGAGAGAAAGAGCACACAAGGAGGGGGAGCAGCAGAAGGAGAAGGAGAAGCAGACTCCCCACTGAGCAGGGACTCAGTCCCAGGACCCTGGGATGATGACTTGAGTTGAAGGCAGACGCTTAACCCACTGAGCCACCCACGCACCCCAGGTAGTCTCTTTAAAAGCTGAGTTTCATTAAAGCCAGTTAATTGTAAACATCAACTGTTATAAAATTGCATTGTTATATAGTACATGAATTATAGACAAATTCAAGATTTTTTCCAAATTCCGAGATTCTGGAGTATTGTGAGAAACCAGGGTTTTTTTGGGCTGTCAGGGCCTTATACAGAATGAGAGGAAATGTGAGACCTCCTGACTGGGCTCTCTGCCCTATTCTTCCCCCTTCCAGGACTTGTTTAAATTGTAGCCAAGCAACTTTGGTAAAGCATGAATAAAATCATGTCATTCCCTTGCTTAAAATTTCCCAGTGGGATTTCATCTGAACCAGATCTAAGCGATTTGCCATATCCTACAAGCTTTAGAGGGGGAAAGGGAGAATTATTAATTAATAATTAACTATTAATAATCAAATTTGGTTAAAGGTGGTAACTGGGGTTATCTTGGGCCAAACTGGGTATTTGGTCATTCTTCCTTCGAGGTTCTACTTGCTCTGTCCTCTGTTCATTTCTCTGACACAGTATACCTTAAACCTCCCTTCATTTCCTCTCTTTGGCCACACTGGCCTAGTTTCTGGGCCTTGAACACACATTTGCTTGTTTCTGCCCCTCGTTGTTTGCTGTCCTTCTGACTGAAATACTTTCCCCAGACCTTCACATGCCTCTTCCCCTCTAATTGTTCAAACCTCAGTTCAAATATTTCTCCCTAAGAGTGGTCTTTCTTGCCCAACAGAGTTAAAGTATCCCCTGCTCCTCACTCATTCTCTCCCATAGCACCTAATTTTATCTTTTCCTGGCATTTGGTGGATATTGATTTGTATTTATTTTTTTTATCTGTTTAGTGTCTGAATCTCTCTACTATTAGATGAGCTCTTCGAGAGCAGGGACTTTATCTTGTTCACAGTGTGGCACATAGTAATTTCTGAAAATGTAAGTGTTGGTTGGCTGGCTACTATTAAAAATGGTGGTTACTGGAATAATTTTCATGTCTGCAAGAATAGAGATACTTTTGTATAGAGCATAAACATCTGGCCCCTGCCCACCTCTCCATGCTCACTAGTCACCCCCAGCTCCTGCTAGCTGACCTTTTATGTTCAGGTCCTACTTATGGGACTTCCCTCCTTCTGCATTATTCCTTCTCCTTGTCCTGGACCTGCACTTCCACTGGAATTTCTTTACTTCTCTAGGACAAGTCCCCAGTGGTATCATAGGTCTCTAGTATTCCAATACTCATCACATTTGATAATCTTTATCTGGTTCATTGTTTTATTTCCATTAGATTATCAGCTCCATCAGGAAAGGTGGCATGTCTCTCTTGTTGACTTCTGTATTCTGAAACCTAAGACACTACCCACCACATTGTTGTACTGCTTCATGAATGAATGAACCCACAAACGTGCAGCTCTCTCAATATATTTGCTCCACTCTGGCACTCTCTTCGACTTTTATATCCTTGACTTTATCCTAAAAATATAACAGTTCCACACACCAGGCATCAGCACAGGATTTATCACCACCCCCTGATTCATTCTCAATTTCTAGATGTTAGGATATCCTGCTGTCCACAGCATCAGTGCTAAGCTAAAAATCTTCAGTCTCTTATTAGCTCTCAACATCTAATGAGTCACCACATGTGGTACTTGTTTAAAATTGTCTTGCTTTTTTCCAGTGCCTGGTGCCAGATATCTGCTCTCTTGTCCCTTTAACAGAAAGTCTCCTTATTGCCGTCATTATGGTCAAAATTGTTGAATACACCTGCTGTCAGATTTTAGTGGATCTCATGGTGTGCAATCAGCTGTTGTTTGAGCTCTCTAATTTCAGCATTAGAATATTGGGAGATCAGATTCTGCCTGCCACAGAGAATTCTTATGGCACAGAGAGACTGACGTGTGGTGCTAGAAGCAAGCTACACGCCCCAACTACCTCTGAATTAGTGCAATGCTGAAATCAAGATCATGGACATAAATATACACTTAACCTCAGCTAGCTGTACCCCCAAATGATCATGGGAAATGGGCTTTAAATAGTGAAGACTTTTAGTTATCACTCTTACGTATTTGTATTAAGGATAGAGCTTGTAATTCTCTGAGGATGTTTATGTATACAGAGACCATCTACCATCATTCCCAGGGAGAAGCAGTATATTAGGAGCTCCGGAGCAGGACTTCCTGAGATCAAATCTCAGCCTCCACTTCTTATATGACCTAGGGTAAGTGTCAGTTTCCTTGATTGCAAAATGCATATTACAGTAGTAAACAGTTTATAAGCTTATTGTGTAGATGATATACTTAATATAGGGCTTGACATGCACTATGTGCTGTGTTATTATCACATTGTTATTACTATCCTATTCTGGTAACTACTCGGTCAATAGAAACAGAGAAATTAAAAACCCATCTGGTAGAATTTTTTTTTGGCAGAACATATTAAATTTTACTACCAAAATCTCAGTTGCATTTTGTCTAGGACAAGTCATAAGGAAGAAATTATGAAAGAAATCTTTATGTTTTTAATCTGTTCAAAATGTTATTATAGTAAGTTGTCCTGCCATAATTTATGTTCCCGTATTATTTTTCTTTCCTGTCACCCTTTCTTGGCACACTGCTTTAGCAGGACACAAGTAGGTATTGCCAATGCTTATATGTCTGCACAGTGAACTAAAGGAGATTTCTGGATACTTTCTCTTTTTAAAAGTCTACAGAAGTAACACAAAGTAGTTTAACACATTTAAAGCATACAAAAGAGAAAGTAAAAATTACAGTCCAATGTCAACAACAATAATTTTTTTTAAAAAACCCGAAACCTTTTCCATTCCAATCCAAATTCCCAGTAATCAAAATTAATATAATTAACTAAATGGCTGTGTTATTTCTATTGCATGCTCTGGAGACTGGTGCATTGGTAGTCCCTAAAGAACCACATTTTCTGGTATCCATGACTTTGTGTAATTCCCTCCCACACTGATACTGAGCTCGGCCATGTGACTTGATTTGATCAAATGGAGAACAAAAGCTTGATAGGTACTTCCACAAGGAGGTTTGTCCTCTTGGAATGCTGTCTTTTGAAAACCATCTGCCATGTAAGAAGTCCAACTACTATGGGACCACCATCCTGTGTGGAGAGCCATGTTAAGACAGAGAGGCTATGTGAGGCACACTGAGGCACCAAATGTGAGTGAAGCCTTTTAGAACTTCCAACCTAGACTAGTCACCAACTCTCGTAGCACATTTTTGGCCACCAGTCAATATCACAACTGTATTCCCAGCCCACAGAATCATGAAAAATAATAAATTATGTTCTATTAAACATGTTCTGGAGTGGCTTGTTATACAGTATTAGATGACTTAAATGAGTAGATATGCTATAATTTATTTTTCTAGGTCTTTAAATAACTATATAGATTAGAACTGACTTTTTGCTATTTTAAACAAAAGAAACAATCATTCTTTTATAGATGTGTATGTACACTCATGCTAGTATTTCTATAGAATAGACTTCCCTTGATAAGATTGCCAGGTCATAGAGCACAGGGATTTCAAATATTGATACTGTTTCATTGTCCTCTCATATCAATTTACATTTTCACCAACATGAATCATATTGCCTATTTCTTTACATTATTGTTAATATTTTGTTATCAAGCTTCTAAACATTTGCAACTATATTTCACTGTTATTTTACTAAGCATTTTCTTATTACTGTCTAAATACGAGTTTAACATCTACTTTTATTTCTTCAGGCACAATTTTTAATTGGATTGTTTGCTTTGCTCAATTTTGATTTGTAAGAACCATTTAGGAATTAAAGATATTAGCCCTTCATCTGGGCTAAGCGTTCAAAATATTTTCTTCTAATCTGTTGATTCAAACTACGTATTTTGTTTATGGTATCTTGCAGTTTATAAAGGCAATGAAATTGTATGTTGTCAGGTCTCACAAGTTTTCCTTCATGTTTTCTACATTTCTTGGCAAGCTTTATAATTATCTTCCTTATAGTGAGATTATTATTAGTATTTACTATATTGTCTTCTATAACATAGAGAGTTAAAATAGATTTAAACTGGTAGATTTATTTATCTGGAATTTGTTTTTGTGGGTGGTGTGAAATAATGACATAATATTTTTTACAAGTAGATAGTCAATTTTCTTAAAACTAATTATTGAATAGTTTTCCCTTTCCCTCCTAATTAAAAATGCCATTAAGTTGATGGGAAGATGCCAGTACAGGAGGACTGTAGGCTCACCTCTTCCCACAATACACATAGGTAACACCTTTATCAGTGTAAATAACCCAGAAAACAACCAAAAGACTGGCAGAACAGACTCTCCACAGCCAAATGTAGAGAATAGGCCACATCAAAGAGAGAAGGAAGAGTGGAGATGTGGTCAGGAGCCAAGCTGACCATAAGACTATCCATGGGAGGGAGGGAAGTAAGGGGTTCAGAGGGGAAGAGGAACAGACCCTATGCCAGCTATCCCAGGCACAGGGAATCTGCACTGGGAAGATGAATTTCCATAGCTTTTGGTTTTGAAAACCAGAAGGGCTGAATTTCACAAGTTCTTACGATCAGTTGGGCTTAATACCTGGAAATTTAAAAATCAGCTGGCTTAGCTCTGGGAGAGTCAGAAGGCAAAATGAAACTGAGTCCCTGCCCTTAAAGAGACAACATAACAAATAGCCCCCCTGAGATACAGCTTAAAAACAGTCGTTTGAAAGATGGGGTATACAGGAGGGAGATTTGTTTACTAATCTCAGAGCAGGTACCAGAAGGGCAGAGATCTTTGGAAGACTACTCCAAAACAAAGAGTTGATGGAAACCATTTCCTTCCCATGTTCCCAAGTGTAGATACGCAGACATCTGCCAGAACCAGTAGAGCACCAACACTCCACCTACCTTGCTAATACTGTGCCCTGCCTCAGGGCCTTTCTGTAGACTTAATCTTTCTGTCCTTGACTGGATGGGAATTTTCCTAGTCAGGTGCAGGCCTCCTCCCACAGTATACTGGCAAGGCCCTTACTGACACGATGTGTCTTACTTCCATGTTTTCCTGCAGACCATCCCCCTCCAATAAGCCCTTGCCAGGAGTACATCCAAAGTAGTGCCACAAACATGCCAGTGTTCAAGCAACCCCAATAGAAAACATCACCACCTCAGAGTGATTCCTGCCCTAGTGAGAATGGAAGTTAACCACATACCAGTTTGACTGCAATCCCAGCAGTGGGCTTGGGTCAAATATCTGGTCTATGGGCCCTGCCCACCAATGAAAGCTTTTCAAGGCACAACGCAGGGAAAGCACCCTGTAATTTGGTGCTACTGCATCTCTGGCAGGTACCTGGTCTGATTCAATTCAAGCTCAGGGTGGTCCCACACTGGCCCACTAACAACAGAGGGACAAAACCCTGCCCACAACAGGCAGAAAGAGCTATTATGGATGACTGGACTGAAGGCAAATGTGATCAGCCACAACACTAGGGTGCTCAACACACATAGGAGACACCCCTGAAGTACCAGAAGAACACTGAACTGCAGGGCACTATAGAACCTCTTCTTCATGAGGCCACTTGTTCAAGAATAGATGTAGCTGATTTTTCTAACACATAGAAACAGGCAGACAAAATGGAGATAGAGGAATATGTCTGAAATGAAAGAATAGGACAATATCACAAAAAGAGAGCTAATGAGATAGAGATAAGTAATGTGCCTAATAGAAAATTTAAAGAAATGGTCATAAAGATACTCACTGGGCATGAGAAAAGAATGGAAGACCATAGTAAGACCCTCAATAAAGAGATAGAAAAACATAAAAAAGAATCACTCAGCTATGATGAACTCAATCATTGAAATTAAAAATACACTAGAAGGAATAGTAATAGATTAGAGAAAGCAGAGGAACTGATCAGTGACCTGGATGACAGAGTAATGGAAAACAAACAAGCTGAAAAGGAGAGAGAGAAAAAAATAATTAAAAAAAATAGAATAAGGGAACTCAGTGACACCATCAAGCATAATAACATTTGCATTATAGGGATCCCAGAAGGAGAAGAGAGAGAGGGAAAGGTAGAAAATTCATTTAAGGAAACAATATCTGAAAACTTCTCAAATCTGAAGAAGGAAATAGAAATCCAGATTCAGGATGCACTGAAAGCCCCCAACAAAATCAATCCAAGGAGGTCCACACTGACACATAGTAACTAAAATGACAAAAAGTAGTAATAAAGAAAGAATTTTTAAAGCAGCAAGAGAAAATAAAACAGTTACATAAAAGGGAAACCACATCAGGCTATCAACTGATTTTTTCAGCAGAAACTTTGCAGGTTCCAAGAAAGTGCCACGATATATTCAAAGCACTGAAAGAAAAAAAGAAAAAACAAAACAAAACCCTGCAACCAAGTGTACTGAATCCTGAAAGATTATCCTTCATAATGGAGAGATAAAGAGTTTTCCAAACAAAAGTTAAAAGGAATTCATGTCCCCTAAACCAGCCCTTTAAGGAATGTTAAAGGGCACTCTGAGTGGAAAGTAAGGACCATAAGCAGAAGTAAGAAAAGTAGGTGACACAAAAGCAGTAAAATTAAGCATACATATAAAAATCAGTCAGGATATTCACAAAATAAAAGGATGTAAAGATGACACCATGCACTTAAAACTTAGGGGGAGAGGGGAAGGGAGAGGAGTAAAAATATAGTGCTTTTAGAATAGGTTCAAATTTAAGAGACAATCAACTTAATATAGACTGCTATATACGTAAGATGTTATATATAAACTTCGTGGTAACCACAAATCAAAAACTGGTATCATATACGCAAAAAATAAAGAGAAAAGGATCAAGTATATTACTATAGAAAGGCAGCAAACTCTGAAAGAAGACAATAAGAGAAGAAAGGAACAGAGAAGAACTACAAAAACAACCATAAAACAACAAAATGGCAATAAGTACAGAATTGTCAATAATTTCTTTCAATATGAATGCACTAAATTGCTCAATCAAAACATAGGGTAATAACATGGATTAAAACAAACAAACAAACAAACAAAAACAAAAGACCAAACTACATTCTGCCTACAAGAGACTCATTTTAGACTTAAAAACAGATGCAGATTGAAAATGAAGGGATGGGGAAGCATTTATCATGCAAATGGAAGTGAAAAGAAAGCCAGGGTAGCAATACTTCTATGGGACAAAGTAGACTTTACACAAAGACCGTAACCAGAGATAAACAGAAGGACACTATATAATCATAAAGGGGACAATTGAACAAGACATAACAACTATATAAAGCAGTTAATAACAAGCATAAAGGAAGTAATTGATAAAAATATGATAATAGTAGGGGACTTAAACACTCCACTTGCATCAATGGACAGATCACCTAAACAGAACATGAACAAGGAAATAATGGCTTTGAATGATGCATTGGACTAGATGGAGTCAACAGATATATTCAGAACATTCTATCCTAAAACAGCAGAATACGCATTCTTCTTAAGTGCACATGGAACATTCTAAAATATATTACATATTAGACCATAAAATAAGTCTCAACAAATTAAAAAATTTGAAGTCATACCATGCATCTTTTCCAACAACAATGCTATAGAAAGTACAAGAAAATATCTGGGAAGAATACAAATTATGTAGAGGTTAAATAACATGCTATTACATAATGAATGGGTCAACAATAAATCAAAGAGGAAATAAATCCATGGAGACAAATGAAAATGAAAAACAACTTCCAAAATCTTTGGAATGCAACAAAAGTTGTACTAGAAGGGAAGTTTATAGCAATACAGGCCTGCTAAAGAAGCAAGAAAAAAATCACAAAAAACCCACAAAAAACCCAAACCCTAATCTTACATGTAAAAGGAGTTAAAAAAGAACAAATAAAACCTAAAACCAGGAGAAGGAAGGAAACAATACAGATCAGAGCAGAAATAAATGAAATTGAAACTAAAAAACCCCAATAGAACAGATCAATGAAACCAGGAACCGGTTCCTTTTTTTTTTTTTTAATTTCTAGTATAGTTAAAATACAGTATTGTATTAGTTTCAGGTGTACAATATAGTGATTCAACAATCTATACATAACTCAGTGTTCATTGTGACAAGTATACTCAATCCCCTTCACCTGTTTCAACTATCCCCAACCCCACCATCCTTTTGGTAAACATCAGTTTGTTCTCTAAGAGCCTGTTGGGTTTTTGTTTGTTTGTTTGTTTTGTTTTGTTTTTGTGTGTGTGTGTGTCTTTTTTCTTTGCTCATTTGTTTTGTATATTAAATCCCACATATCAGTGAAATCATATATTTCTTTTTCTCTGAATGACTTATTTCCTCAGCATTATACTGCTGAGATCCATCCATCCATGTTGTTGAAAAGATCAGCAAAATTGATAAACTTTTAGCCAGACTGATTAAAAAAAAAAAATCAATGACTCAAAAAGGACCGGATAAAAGTACTACTTAAAAGAGAAAACTACAGGCCATTATATCTGATGATTATAGATGCAAAAATGCTCAACAAAATATTAACAAACCAGATGCAATAATATATTTTAAAAAATCACTCACCAGGATCAAGTGAGATTTATTCCTGGGATGCAAGAGTGGTTCAATAGTCACAAATCAATCAACGGGGTAAATTACCTCAACAAGAGAAAGATAAAAACCATATGATCATTTCAATAGATGCAGAACAAGCATTTAATAAAGTACAAGATCCATCATGATAAAAACTCTCAATAGTAAGTTTAGAGGGACTGTACCTCAGCATAATAAAAGCCATATATGAAAAATCCACAGTGAGCATCATACTCACTGGGGAAAAACTGAACTTGTCCCCTTAAACCAGGAACAAGACAAGGATGTCCACTCTCACCATTTTATTCAACATAGTACATAGTCCTAGCTGTAGCAATCAGAAAAGAAAAATAAATAAAAGACATCCAAATAAATAAGGAAGAAGTAAAACTTTCACTATTTGTAGATGACATGTACTATATATAGAAAACCCTAAATATTCCACCAACAAACTACTAGGAATGAATTCAGTAAGTTTGCAGGATACGAAATCAAAATACAGAAATCCATTGCATTTCTATACACTCATAATGAAATTGCAGAAAGACATTAAGAAAACAGTCCCATTTATAATAATAAATACTAAAATAATAAAAAATAATAAATAATAAATACCTAGGGATGAATGAATAAATAAATAATAAGATACCTAGGGATACTTAGTCAATTAGGAGAAAGACTTGTACTTTGAAAGCTACATTGATGAAAGAAATTGAAGATGACACAAACTGAAAGATATTTCATGTTCATGGATTGTGAGAACAAATACTGTAAAAATGTCATTGCTACCCAAAGCAATTTATAGATTTAATGCAATTCCTGTCATAATACCAACAGCATTTTTTATAGAACTAGATAAAATAATACTAAAATTGGTATGGAACCATGAAAGATCATGAATAGCCAAAGCAGTCTTGAAAAAGAAAAACAAAACTAGAGGTATCACAATCCAGATTTGAAACAACAACAACAACAACAACAACAAAAAAACCCAAACAATCCAGATTCCAAGTTATGCTATGAAGGTGTAGTAATCAAAGCAGTATGGTACTGTCACAAAGACGCATGGAGGGGTGGCTGGGTGACTTAACGGGTTAAGTTTCTTACTCTTGATTTCAGCTCAGGTCATGATCTCAGAGTCGTAACGTTGAGCCCTGTGTCAAGCTCTGTACTGAGGACAGAACCTACTTAAGATTCTCATTCTCTTTCTACCTCTGCCCCCACTGACTCACACTCTGTTCTCTCTGTCTCTCTGTCTCTTTCTCTCAAAATAAAAAAATAAAATATTAAACACAAAATTGACACATGGATCAACATAACAGAATATGGAGCCCAGAAATGAACTCATGATTATATGGTCAGTTTAACTCTTTTTTTTTAAGATTTTATTTAATCATTTATTTGTCAGAGAGAGAGAGAGAGCACAAGCAGGCAGAGTAGCAGGCAGAGGCAGAGAGAGAAGCAGGCTCCCCGCTGAGCAAGGAGCCTGACGCAGGACTTGACTCCAGGACCCTGGGATCATGACCCCAGCTGAAGGCAGACGCTTAACCAACTGAGCCACCCAGATGTCCCCAACTTATTTTTGATAAAGGAAGCCTGAATATGCAATGGGAAAAAGAGTCTCTTCAACAAATGGTGTTAGGAAAAGTGGACAGCAACATACAAAAGAATGAAATAGGACTACTTTCTTTCACCATACACACAAGTAAACTCAAAATGGGTGAAAGACCTAAATGTGAGTCCTGAAACCATAAAAATCCTGGAAGAAAGCACAGGCAGCAATCTCTCTGACATTGGCCACAGCAATATTTTTCTAGATATGTCTCCCGAGGCAAGAGAAACAAAAGTAAAATGAACTATTGGGTCTACATCAAAATGAAAAGCTACTGCACAGCAAAGGAAACAATCCACAAAACTAAAAGATAAACTGCTGATTGGGAGAAGATATTTGCAAATGACATATCTGATAAATAATTAGTATCCAAAATATATGAAGTTACACAATTCAACACCAAAACCCCAAAATCCAGTTAGAAATGGGCAGTAGACATGAACAGATATTTCTTTAAAGAAGACATACAGATGGCCAACAGGTATATGAGAAGATGCTCATCATCACTAATCATCAGGCAAATGCAAATCAAAAGCATAACGAGGTATCGCCTCACCCCTGTCAGAATGGCTAAACTCAAAAACATAAGAAACAACAAGTGTTGGTGAGGATGTGGAGAAAAAGAGACCCTTGTGCACTGTTGATGGGAATGCAAATTGGTGCAGCCACTTTAAAAAACAGTATGGAAGTTCCTCAAAGAATTAAAAATAAAATTGCCATATGATCCGGTAGTTCTACTACTGGGTATTTAAAAAAAAGAATATGAAAACACTAATTTGAAAAGATATATGCATTCCTAAGTTTATTACAGCATTATTTACAATAGCCCAAATATGAAAGCAACCCAAGTCTCCAAGGATGGATGAATAGATAAAGAAGAAGAGGTATATATACATTAGTATATATAATACATACCATATAACATATATCTATATCATATATCTATATGATGATCTATAATCATCAAAAAGAATGAAATCTTGCCATGTGCATCAACATGGATGGATCTTGAGGGTGTAATGCTAAGTGAACTAAGTCAGTCACTACTATATCCACATGATTTCACTCATATGTGGAATTTAAGTTACAAAACAAATGAACAAAGAAAAAAGAGACAAACCAAAAAATGGCTCTTAACTATAGAGAACAAACTGCTGTTAGCCATCAGTGATGAGAGGTGGGGAGCTTGGGAGGAATAGGTAAGAAGACTAAGAGGACACTTATCACAATGAACACTAAGAAATGTATAGAATTGTTGAATCACTATATGGTACAAAACACTGTATGTTAGTTATACTGGCATTAAAATTTTAAAAGTTTGAAGAAAAATGTGAAAAAATAAAAATTGACATTTCTTGAATGTAACCTGGGTTTGTTTCTGGATACTATTTTGTCCCTTTTTTCTTTTTTTCTATTTACAGTAGCAAGATTCTTAAAATCATCCTGAGTTTTTCTTAACAGCATAGTGAAGTTAACAAACTATTCAGCCCACTCCAAAATTTGAAATGAGGAATTCTATTTGTTAAAAAGTCAGTTTGTATATACCTATCTAACTTACTAGTGCACACTTAGAATTTTGTAAAAAGGATATTATATTTCATTTAGAACCATAAGAAGTTGCTGTAAAACAGCAATTAATATCTGAAGTCAATAGTAAATAGAAAATTTAAACTGAGAAAGAATCTTTGTGATGCCACATAAGATTGTCTTAAATTTTATATCATGACGATCCCAATTCCTTGTCTGCCTTCTTTCCCATACCTCCAGCAATTCAGAGGGTAGTAAGTACCACATAGAACTGGAAGGAAAAAAAAAAAAATCTGTTGAGAAGATTAAAGCTGGTTGGGCAGGAAGGATGCCCAGAACTTGTTATCCAAATTCAGAATAACTATAAAATAATGGCATCTTAGAGACAGTGGAGGCCTCTTCTATATTTTCCAGGAGTGACAGAAGATTGTCGCTTTTCCCATTCACAGTTCGTGGTGTTCAGCGTTAAACAAATAAAATCCATTCGTCTCTCATGTAAAGGAAATGCTCAAACTCTTACCAGGTTTTAGGTAGCTCCAACCGTTGCACAGTCTGCTTGAATTTTTCAGTTCTGATGGTTTTATTAGGTTCATGTAACTATATTACTTGAGTTTTTTGGACTCTCTTTGATAAAATGGTGTGCTAAAATCAAGTTTCCTAGCGTGACAGTAAAGTGTTAAACAAGTGTCTCTATGCAGAATTTGATCTTGGGCAACCTGTAAAAGCCGTGAGTGGTTTGAAGCCCGGATTTGCAGTGGCCTCCACTAATTCTACCCTTGAATTTGTGGGCATACTTTTAAGAGTATCTTAAAAATGCATCTTTAGTCTTAAAATGCATCTTTAGTCTTAATTCAAAACTAAGTGGACTTGAGTATTAACATTTTAAAAACTTGACATTAACTGTGACTCTCCTCTCCCTTTATAATTGATTTTGGCATTTTCTCTTTATTGTTTAAAAAAATCTATTTTCTCCTTAGCACAAAAATGCAGTTTGAAAACTACAAACATGAGGGAAAAAAAAAGAAAAACAACCAAATGATTCATAGTCTGCTATAAAAAGTGAAATGCTGTTAAGTAATTTACTCTATGATCTTAGAGTCACATACTTTTAAAAAAAATGTGCACTCACTAGGAATAAATTGTAACATGTTTCCATTTTTTCCCACCAGTCTTTCTTTGTGAAATGCAAACACAAAAAAATACTATACCACATCTGCCGCCTCTGTTCCCCACCCTCAGATATAGGCACGTTTGCATTTTTTTCTGTGACTTAGGGCCCAGTTCAAATGGCATCTTCATCTCATTGATTATTCAGATAATTACTTCTATATATAAACCGAGCCTCCCCAAACTCTTCATCTTTTTAAAATGCCGTTTGTAAATTTGTATTTTGTGTTTTACTTACCTACCTGTCTTCCCTATTACATATAACCTTCTTGAGGATAAGGCATTAGTCAAGATTCATTTCCTTGTAAAGGATAAAGTCACAGCTTAAGCAAAACAAGATAATTTCTTTTTAATAAGATAGATTCTCAGAACACTGAGAAATCTGACAGGCTTCAGGCATGGCTGGATCCAGAGGCTCAGTCTCTTTCTCTTATTCTCAGTACTGCTCATCTCAATTTGGCCTCATCCTTCCTACAGACATTTTTTTCCAAACACTTTTTACTGAACAATTCATTTTGAAAGGTACTTCTTTCTTGATAAATATGGCAGAAAAGTCCCAAATAAGACTCTTATCTTAGAAAATTATTCCATCCTGAACCCATCACGCTACCAGAAGAAAAGAACATGTTGATTGGCAGGCTTGGGCCATGTGCACCATCTTGTGGCTGAGTACACACAACAGAAGAAATCAGAAAGGGATGCAAGGAATCCAAAGATACATGCTAGTGATGGGATCCTTATTTGATTTACTTTTGGTCACTCCATGCTCTTAGATGGTGCCTGGGATGTATTTGGTAAGTATTCAATAAATATTTGTTGAATGAAATGACCATATCATTAATTACTTTCTACCCAGTAGTGGGTGAAGAGGGGGGCATTAACGTTGAGCTCTTTGAGACCTATTAACATGATTAAGAAGACTAGCTTTGCTGTTTAGAATTGTTCCCTAAAAGAGTTTCATTAAACTTATTTTACATTAAGGCAAAGAAAACGTAAGGGGAATACACACCTGTCTATAGTGAAAAGTAGAGAGAGAAAGAGGTACTTACCTGGGACTTTAAAAAAGAAAAAATGGATAGCTTCTATTTGTCCCTCCTGATTCCCCACTCACCTGTTCTTTTTCTGGGGAGGCTGATCTGTAGGATGGCATCACCAGCTTCCCTTGCCCTTTGGTTTTTAGTGGGGCTTAGCTAATGGGAGGCATCTGCAGAAAACCAGAGGGCAGGAAGTGAGAAGGGTTGGGTGTTTGTTCCTCTAACTTCTGCATTGCCAGGTCATTGTGGGCTGGCTACAGGTCTCTTCAAAAAGCCGTAGTTCATTTCATATAGCTACCTCTCTAGATCTTGATAATGATTTCTTCTTTTTGCTGCTTCAGGCTGAGGGGTGGTAATGGCTACCAACACCGCACCATGTTGATTTTTCTAAAACCCTTTCACACTTTCATAAAAATAGTCCACTTACTGAACTCTCCTTAAATTAGCCAGTTAGAGTATGCTCTATGTTTCCTGTTGGGTCATTAATATTTGCCTAACCAAAATGGAATACAAAGAAACAAACAACAAACAAAGCCTACAATCCGGTAACCTTCAAATTTTTACTTTATGGGGTAGAGTGGGGAAGAAGACAGATCGGTTCTTGACAACCCTAAGTCTTCATTTTTTGCAACACTTGCCCCATTAAAAGTGTCCTTGATGGTCATTCTCATGGAATTTTATTGGTATGAATACCTCTTGTTTTTCTTTTTGAGGAGTAACACTATTCCAGGCCGAATAGCCAGCTGGTATTCATGAATTTTAATCTTCTGAAAGCTAGAGTTTTACTTCTAGAGACAAGGCTGGAATAAATCCTTTGGCCCTCTACTTAGACACAGGTTTTTAACTAATGATTTAAGGAAAAGAGCAGGCAGAAAAAAATTATTTCATTAATCATTGCTGCATCAAAACCAAAGGACTTAGCTGGACAATTCCACCTGTGTGTGGCTCAAGTGACAAAGACTGCTCAGAGTTTGAAAAAAGCAGTGTTGCTCTCTTCCCAATTAAAGCAAAATTAATATTAAGATATTTCAAATGGATTTCTGCAAGCATTGTTATCGCTAAGGAGCTTCATCATGTTCTTTGGTTTTAAAGTGAATTACTTTTGCAATGAAGGTAAAATGTATTATTCTCTTTTCACTGTGACATTTACTCTCAGCCTGTTTATACCAATGCAGCTGCTGTGTAAGTCAGTGCTTTCTCTTTTTCTTTCTTTTTTCTTTCTCTTTTCATTTTAAAGGCATATATGCGAATCATCTGACCCAGGTTGTACACGAGCTATACAGCATATGGTTGGGGTAAAGAACATCATATCTTTTGTTCAACAGTTTTTGTATTTCTTTCCAGTCTTTTGCTTCCCTGGTCCTCAAATAAGGCTAATTACAAAGAAAAAAAAAAAGGTGGGACTGGTGGAGAGGGAGCCTTTAAAACCATTCCTTTTGCAGCATGGAACAAAAGAGAGTACCAAGGGCATGGCTAGGCCTCAACAAAAAAGAAAAGAGAAAAATCACCTAATGAGGATGTCGAGATAAGTGCTTGTGAAGAAAACTGGCAAAAAAAGAGCTTTTAGTCTAAAATCCATAAATAAGTGTGCATCAGATGGGTACTAGAACATTTTTAACAAGATAGGCCATGAAAACTATATCCTTCTATGCAAGAGCCTCAAAAATAATCTCCTTTCTTTACAAGATATTTTTCTTTCAAAAATTAATTTAAAAAGAAATACTTGAGAATTAAGATGTTTTATTCATGTCTCTGAATCCATTATAGAGTGGATACCATATAAAGAGTTGTTTTTGAGACATAATTACTGATGCTGCTGGCTTCTTAGGGGTCAAAGGGTTTGCGTGAGTATATGAAGAAGTTGTTCATGGAGAAGGGCCGAGTACAGGAGATTTTGACCTTGGAGCCTTCTGTTGCATTTTTATTTTTAAAATAGGAGAATAGCAGATCTAGTTGAAGTCTGTTAATTCTATGTAGCTCTTCTTCCTGTCTATCCTGATAATGCCTGAGCCTTACCCTTGGTGCTAAAGCAATAGAGGTCAGGAGTTTAAGGCTAAATTCATTACAAAAATACCAAAGAGCCACAGATTTTTAGAGTTAGAAGGACCTTAAATTACCTAGCTTTATAAAATGTAAGGGTGGCAAAAAAGAAGTCCAAGGCGAAAGAACTCTTATGACCTTAAGAAGGATTTAATTTTGCTGTGTATTGACCTGAATGTATCTACCTGGACTTTATGTAAAGAAGAATATAGGAGTGTATGTCATGGTAACCTTGAGACAGTGCTCTACTAGATGGAAGACTTAGTTGGTTGATCTAAAGATTTTCTTTCCCCTTGGTAAGGTAAATACACACATTGTATGCATGTGGAAGTGTACTTTTTTTTTTCTCACTAATCATCTCTCACTTTAATATGATGAAAAAATTATAATCAATTTTGTTTTATCTTTTCTAGTTTTCATGATTTTAATACAGAAATATATTTATCTTTTATTTTGTATCTTATTATAAGTAAAGACTTTATATTCTTCCATGGGGTTTATTAACTTCAAAGTCTTAAACTCTTTTCCTGCTGTTGAACATGAGAGACTGTCTTTATTTTCTCAATATTATAACCATTGTTCCTCTGTTACTCAAGACCCAACAACGGCTCCACACTGCACTCAGGAAAAGCCCAACATGAGTCCTGCTTATTCTCTCAATGTAAATGCTGATCTTTATTGCCCTCCTCTGCATTTTCTTTTTCTATAGCACCAATAACATTCTCATATATTATAAAATATCCTTATTGCATTCACATTTATTATCTGATTATCCTGGTAGCCATACATAGATATTCACCTTTTTCACTCCCTAGTGTTCCCAACCACCTACAACAGTCTCATACATGTGCCACAGTAGGCTTCCCATAAACATTTGCTAAACTGCATTGGGTTCTAGACAAGAAAAGCTCTAAACCCTTTTCTTTGTTGTATTGTGTTTTCAGGGTAAATCCTTTGATACTCTGAAAAGCCTAGCATAAGAGGCAGTTTGGTCAGAGTATGAAAATTTTCATGATTTTTTCATAAAAGTTGCCAGATTATCCTATAAAATAATCACCTTTGTTTTTATTACAACCAGAAATATGTCAACGTACATATTTTTCCATAGTCTAACTAGCTTTAGATTAAAATGTAAATGTTTTAACTAGTACACTGGGAGCAAAAATAGAGCTAATTCTTTGTTTTAGTATGATTTTTTCCAATAAATATTGTTTAATATCTTTATATTTAATCAGTTGATATATAATTTCAATATGTGTGCTGTTGTATATTATCTAAGTTTAATATTTGATTACTTATATTTTTCCTTGTAAAATATCTACTCACTCCTGGGGCTCATTATATTTTGGCATTTTGGTGAGATTCCTAGTTGTGCATACCAGTTCTATGTTATATTCATGAACCTATTTTCTTGGCCTGATATTTTCTTATGTCATGATAGTAATGCAGATTTTCATTTATGGAAATATTGAAAATGTTGCATATTTTTACTGCTTACATTTTTCTACTATTTAAATTATATGGAAATTAACAATTTCCTATAGCTAGGATGCATTCATATTTGAAACTTATTTTTAGATCTTTGTTTCATAAAAAGTGGCCTGCAGACCAGCAGCAATCTATTGAATGGGAATTTACATTTTCATAAGAACCTTAGTTGAGCATGCACATTAAAGATTGAGAAGCATTGTTTTAGGTAGCCTCTCTTATCTCCTGAAATTCAGAGAGAAGTTTGCTGTATCAGAAACAGTGATGGGTCAGATATACAGATATTACCTGCTTTAGGTTGTTCCTCCAGACAATGCAGCAATCTTTTCTAGATTGTTGGGTCCTGAGTAATTTTCTAGAATTATTTAGAGTAAGTATCTAGAATAATCTAGAATTTTCTAGATTGGTCAATCAAGCACCCTGGTTTTGAGGTCAGACAGACTTGGGTTCAAATGATGCTCTATTATTTATTTACTGTATTGGCCAAATCACTTAACTGCTCTATGCTCACCTGTCTCACTTGTAAAATACAGAAAAAATAGTGCCCATCTGAGAGGTTAATCATGAGAATCAAATGAGAAGATATTTGCCAAGTGATTATACACTGTCTGGTGTATGGTAAGCATCAATAAATGGTAGCCATCATTATAATTATGATCTCATTGCAATCCTGAAAACATATATTGCCCTAAACAGTGGTTCCCAATCTTCTCAAACTCAGTGTTGCAAAGATTTTGTGAGTCTCCTGATATTCAGAGATTTAGACAAACCCCTACCTAGAAAAAAAAAAAAAAAAGGAAATATTTTATAACAGAACAGCTATGGAAGTTCAGGCATGATTATACAAAAGAACATTAAAAAGTATTCATGTGTTCACTTAAAATTAGAATCCACACAAATGGGAGAGCTCAAACGCTGTCTAAAACTGGCAGTTCAAATATTGGAACTAGGACTGTAATTATGAACACAATTTTTTAAAATGGTTAATATCTCTTTGTCAAATTGTGAACAAGAGAAAGGACAATCTTCCATGGATTTGTATGGTACATACATTTCTAGAAAAGTCAGTGAGCCTAAAAATGGTGCGAAATATAATTTATGTTAATACATAAAATAGAGTTATGTCCTGGGGTCAGATAATGAAGATAGCTTATCTTCATGAAGATCTGGTGTGATGCTAACTGTGCCCACTGCTGGACAATTCTTCATTACATGGGACTTTTCTGCATATCACTAAGTTCCAGTAATGCCTTCCAATAATTGGGACAACCAAACATGCCCCCACAAATTTCTAAAAGACCCTCAAGGAACACTATTGCTCCTGCTGGGACATATTGCCTCATTAAATTCAGTGTTCTTTTCTAAATATGGTATTTTTTTGTCTTGCATCATTGTAGCTGACAACTAACATAACCTGTATATTATGATATAAGAGGGAACATCCAAGAAATAATTACCACCCTTGTAATTTTGGGTAAAAACAGAACTATGACGTGATATAGTTATACCCAAACCTAGAAGTAAATGCCTTTCAGAACAAGTGACCAACAGTGGAGGGATTAAACTTTCTCCCTCTCCTTGACTCTGGGGATACTATCAGGTACAATTTAGAACATTTTAAGTGATACTGTGACACTACAAATTGTAATTGACGTTCAGGGAACAGACTTCAGCTTTTTAATGCCCCTGAGGTATGTGATCTTACATTGATACGAACTTTGTTGAATCTGATTCCTTAATTAGAACCCAGAGTTCCTGTGATAGTTGGAAACTTCTGGGTTTTCTCCCTGGCAAAAACTTAATGACCTACACAATTTAATGATGAAAAGTTCAAGACTGTAAAAGTTATTAATGCATTTTTTATGGTTGCTGTTAACATATAATTAAACACCATGACAGATGTTCATCAAGCGAGTTTCCAACACAGATTATTTGCTTATTATTTTATTTATTTATTTATTTATTCATCCTTTAAGATTATAGTAGAAAATTCAAGAAGGAAAAGTTTGAGGAAACAACTGAATGATCTAATAAAAGTGGTAAAATAAAGTTACTCTAAAAAGTCAACCAAATGAACAAAAAAAAAGCTCTGTTATTTATTGTATTAACCTTTGTTTTGCACATATCTGTCCTTTTCTAATTTTGGTGTGAACGCATTTATGGGTTATGTTCAGAGGGTTTAATGCATCTTGATAAAATTCCCCAGTGAGCCCTTTTGTGACAAAAAACGGCTTACATGTCCTCTTGGATGACCTTGTTTTTTCAGAACTTAGATCTCACTCAAATATTCATGCACTAATTGTTCGTGGTAGCTCACCTTTACAAGGAAGCGTGGGAGAATGGTTAACTTTCTGGCTAAATTTTATGATTTAATAGCATAGAATTGTTGCAACAAAGGGATTTCTAGTCATAGACACTATTCCTCAGCATTCCTGCATTGGGTGTGGTCACATGATTGAGAACTGGCCAATGAAATGTGGATGGAAATGAGGTATACCCTTGCTTGCCCTGACCCATTAAGTCCCTGGAGCATTGTTCATGCTCTTAAGCCTCATCTGGTAATTCAGTACTTTTATGGGAGCCATGTATAAAAGACTGCAGACTCCACCACCCAGGTTCCTGAATCACTAGGTGGAACAGATTGTCCCCTCCCTCTTCCCACACATTGGAATTTACAGGAGCCAGAAATACAAATTCGTAGTTTTAAAGCAATGGAATCTGGAGTTTTATTTATTACAGAATCTAGAATTACATTAAGAAGTTCACTACTGTGCATATGAATCCTCGAAGAATATCTGGTACATAGTAGGCCTTCAATGAATCAATGAAAACATGCTGCCTATAGAAGGGCAAAGAAAAATGCCATATAAGCACAATTCCTTGGTCTTCTAGGGAAGACCTTGGTCAAACAGACCAAATCAGAAATTATCTTAAAGGAAGAATAAGAAAGAATGTGAAGCAGATAATGCCACCAGCTTGTGTAATCCCATGGAGTCAGTATTTTCTTATGTGACTTTAGAGATCAGGAGAGAATCTGATAGGAATTTTAAGTCATTGTGGAACCATACAAATAATAGCTGTATCAGAGACACTAGTGCAGTTTCATAGAAAAGCTATCATGTAAATTTGCATGAAAATTAAAAAAAAAAAAAAGTCATGTCATCTCCATGAGATTACTCTGGGTAACCAACTGCCACATGTAAGAAACAGAGCAATACTTTTGCCCCTGTGGCTAGTTGAGGAAAAACAACCCCGCATGACCATTTAAGTGTACTTATACACCATTATTTATGGAGCGCTTCCTCTGTCAATATCCATGATTATGACAAAATCCTTCATGAGAGATTATAGAGTTCCATTCAGCCTGATCAAAGATGGGTTTATTTGATTATGCCAACAGTTGCATGTACATTTTCTTATTTAAGTTTTTACATATTATCATTCCCAGTCGACATGTGGGGTAATGGAGACCCAAAGTTATTGATGAATTAATTTGCCCATGGGCACCCAGCTGTGTGCCCCTGCCATGCTTTTCATTCTCTACTCATCACTTCCTAATATGCCCAGGTCTCATACTTCCACTCTGGCTCCCAGCATCAACCACTAGATCACCACACAACCTCTAGTTTAACATCACAGCCAAACTCAGATAATTAATTCAGGCACAACACATTTGGGTTGGAATCATTTCCTTTGGATACTTGCTTTTCAAGGTCACTCAAACTGCAAACAGCCCCTGTTGTGATTGCTGTTTCCTAGTAATCAATTGTTTTCCTTTAGGCATGCCTCCATACCTGGTGACACTACTACTTAGTTTTTTTTACCTTTGCATCTGGAGGTTCACCACACATTGCCAAATGTTCACTCTGTAGCTCTAGCTGTGCTCCCTAGAGGTGTCTATCTTCCCAGTGGGGCCCCAGTCACAAATCCCTCATGCTCTATCTTCTAAAAAACAATCTTTCCTACCAGGGGTCATCAAATTTTTTTTCTGTAAAGGGACAGATAGTAAATATTTTAGGCTGAGTGGGCCACACAGCGTGTCATAGTTCCTTGACTCTATCCTTGTGGTGCGAAAGAGGCCACAAACAATTTGTAAGTGAATGGGTGTGGCTGCATTCCAATAAAACTTGACGAAATGGTCTGTGGGTTAGACTTGGCCCATGGGCTGCATTTTACCGGTCCTTATTTTATACATATATCATTTTCTATGATTAGATTTCATATTTCCCATGACATTTATTTGTTTTACAATTTTCCTATTTTGGAGTCTTGATATGAATATCTAAAGAAAAGCAGATACATACTCTGTTGGGTTATTTTAGGATTGTTAGAGTTCATGCATACTCTGTTTGAAAAAAAAATTATGCAAGGAAATTTTGGATTAACGACATGTTTCCTAATAAAAAAGAAGGATGATTTCTGACAAGGGGTAGAGAATGCACTAATGTGAGAAAATACAAAATATTCGTTAACTTATAATGGATAATTGATATTGCATAAAATGAAGGTATGAGAGATTTACTGCCTTTATTTATTCACTGAAAATGTTAGTTTTATCTCTTTGCTCCAGGCCCTGGGATTACAATGTGAAAAAAACAAATGTTGTCTCTGCTATACAGAATTTATGGCTTAACTCAGGAGACACACATTTGACAAATAATTATCACAAAAGGTGAAGAATATATGGACCTGGTAAGTACAGGATGAAAACAGGAGCTTGGCTGGAAAGAAGGAACTGGAAGGGGTACAGGATTCGAGGAAAGTGATGTTAGTGGAAGAAGACTGACAAATGGCTTTGGAATTTGAAGATGGAAGTTGAATGTGTATCCACAAGACTTTGGAAGGCTAATGGCAGATGCTGAGATAGGACCATCAAAGGATTGGAGGATTTTTTTTTTGTTTTGTTTTTTTCTTCTTAAATTTCTTTTTAATGACCTTTCAGATTAACTTGGGGGGTGGGCGGTGGAAGCAAAGGATGGAAGCAATAGGTTTAACTAGGTAACAACTCTAAATGAGGAGTATGGTTGTGTTAAGGAAACAGTAAGTAACTCATTTGCCTGGGGCTTGGAATGAAGGAAAGAAAGAGGCTGGAGCTAGGGTGGGAAACAAAGGTTAGAGCCAGATGGTGGGAGGCTTTGAATGCCAGGGTAAGGAACTGGATTGACTAGAACAGACTGGGCATGACCTGAGTGGCAAGAGCAGGGTCTGTGCCAGGCAAGTTTCAGGAAAATTAGAGGAATTAGAGAAGGAAGTTCTAGAGGCATGGAAAATAGGTAAGAAAGTCTATGGCTAGTGCAGGTCACACAGGACTGGGAGAGGAACAGGGTTATGTTGTCTTGTGAATTTGCTTCCCTCCTGCATAAACTCCTTTGAGTTAAATGCAGCATCTGTTTGGCTGCCCGTGGCACAATGTTTTACTGGATGAAGAACAGCACTGTATTCACTGGCTGCTGACAATGTCTCTCCCTTGCTCTGCTATGTTTTAATTATGTTTGACATTCATCACACACTATTATCCAGTGGAAGCAAATTGAAGAAATGCAGCTTCATTTGAAGTCAAACCAAAGTGAGGACATATGTAATTATATAGTAATATATTATTGCTTGGAAACTGTTAGATTTTTAGGTTTAATATACCTGTGGCTTCCCAACTACCACCCCACTCCCATATCTTGCCTTGATTGCATTGTAAAAAAGCCTCAGTCCACAGTTTAATTAAAAACATCCAGAACAAAGAATCCCAAAACATTAGGATTCAGGAGAAAGCAGTACTTTTTGTTATGGAAAATTTAAAACACAGAGGCCAGTATAATAAACTCCATGAACCCAACATTTGGTTTCTTAATGATTATCACATGGCCGAAATTGTTTCATTTTTAACCCCGCTTACTTTTTACCCTTTACCCACAACCTGGATTATTTTAAAACAAATCTCAAGCATCCTTTTATTTGGGCTACACATACTTCAAAATGTATCTTTAAAAGATACATTTTTTTTTAAAGCAAAGACTATTACCATTATAATGCCTAAAATAAAAATAACAACTTTTCAATACCATTAAATATGTAGTCATAGTTTAAATTTCTCCAGTTGTCTTCAAATTTTTATTTGATAGTGGTTTTTCTCTGTTGTTGTCCAAATGATGTAGGAAGAAGAGCTACACGTGGAGTAGGTTGATGTATCTCTTGTGTCTCATTTATTTATAGATGTTTTACTGTTTTTTTTTCCCCCCGCTTGCTATTTATGTATTAAAGAAACCAGGTCATTTGTCATGTCAAATTTCCCACTTTATGGATTTACTGATTAGTTATGAGTAACATGTTACTCTAGACCTGGCTTTTCAGTAAACTGATAATTAGAACTAGAAGCTTGATCAGATTTGGCTTTATCTTCTTTTGCAAGAATATTTATGGGTGGTCTCCAGTTCAATTGTTTTAAATTAGGAGGCATTTAATGTTTGGTTTTCTCTCTTTTTGGTGATGTTGAAAGAGAGGAATGGATTCATGTGATATCAACCTGTTCAAATTATTATAAAGTTCTTTATTTTAATTATTTTTATTTTAAAGCAAAAGTTTATAAAAGAGAAATAGGAGATATGTTTGAGTTTTAAAAATATCTTGCCTTATAAGGAAACTTGTAGATTTAAAAAGTTGATGTGTTTCAATACATTGAAATAATATATTTTGAAATCACAGATTATTTCATCTTTGTCCAAAAGAAAACCCTTCAAGTTGGCTTCTTTCAACTTTTCTGCAGTATCCTTGATAGCTTCCTTGCTTTCCGGCATGACAGAGGCTGATTTTGTACTTTCTGGAATCAGCTACTTTTCTAATAATACCTGTATCCTTTTAGTGAGAAATGGTATTTAGAAACCACAACCTGGGCCCTAAGAGTGTTTGCTGCCACAGTGCTGGTTGTTGTTCCCAGGCCTTTTCAAAAGACAGAACTAAGAAATCTTTTTTCTGAGAAAAAAACAAATCATGAATTCATACTTATATTTCCAACATAAATTTATAATTTTTATTTATTTGATTTTATACTTGTAACTCCTTTCTCGGGTGATGTAAATCTTAGTTTCTAATGAAAATATAGTTTTTCTTTGTTTGATCCTAATATACAATTTCAAAATAACCATACCACTAGTAATACTAACAATATGACTATTAAACATACCTTAAAAAAATAAACATAGATTAATTTCCTACAGTTCTTTTTGCTTTTATGTATAATTGAATTTATAATCTATAATTAATATATATAAAGTAAAGTTTTATATATATATAATTAAAGTCATCAAAATAATTTTTGGCTGGGTGGTTTAGTCTACAACTATATTTATTTCATTTGTTTTTATTTTTTAGGGATTTTTAAAATTTTGGTATATTAGTCAAGGTGCTCTAGAGAAGCAGAACCATTAAGATACAGAGAGGCATATATAAGAGATTCATTACAGGAATTGGCTCATACAGTTATAGAGTCTGAGAAACCCCAAGATCTGCCGTCTGCGAGCTAGAGAACTAGGAAAGCCAATAGTATGATTTAGTCTGAACCCACAGGCCTGGGAACCAGAAGCTGCTGGTTTGAATCTTGATAGGAGTCTCCCCCTATGAACCAGGAATGCTGCAGCCGTCTGAGGGCAGGGAGAGATGGATGTTTCAGCAGACACTGGGAGAGTGAGCAAATTCACGTTTTCTCCACATATTTTGCTCTATGCAGGCCCTCAGTGGACTAGCTGCTGCCCACCCACATTGGGGAGGGCCATCTGCTTTACTCAGTTCACGAATTCAAATGCTAATCTCTTCAGAAAGTATCCTCACAGACACACCCAGAAATCAGGTTTTACCAGCTATCTGGGTCTCTCTAAGCCTACACATAAAATTAACTATCACATTTGGGTTAATTTGGTTTTTTATTATGTAAAACATTTACATGTGCCCAAAGACAAAAACTATAAAACTAATGGATTCGGAGAAGTATAGCTTCCATCTCTTTGATCTTTACCTTGTTCCCTCCTGATCATTACAGATAACCACTGAAATTTTTTTTTGGCTTATTCTTCCACTACAAATAAAACTTTTTAATTCCTTTTTTAATACACTTTTATATTCCTTTCTTTAAAAAGATGTACTTTTATACTCCTTTTTTTCTTAAAAAATATCGCACATACTTTAATATTCCTTTCTTAAAAATGATAGATAGTACATATGCATACTATGCTGAAGAGGACAGTGTTTAGAAGGCTATAGAAGAAAGTTCTATATAGGGGCATCTGGGTGGTTCAGTTGTTAAAGTGTCTGCCTTAGCTCAGGTCATGATCACAGGGTCCTGGGATTGAGCCCCGAGTCAGGCTCCTTGCTCAATGGGAAGCCTGCTTCTCTCTTTCCCTCTCCCAGTCCCCTTGCTTGTGTTCCCTCTCTTTCTGTCAAATAGATAAAATCTTTAAAAAAAGGAGAAATTTCTAGAAAACTAAAATTACTACTCTTATAAAAGTAATTTGTTATATTTATCATTAAAATTCAGATTTATTAAGTATAAAATCATCACATTATATAGATCTAGTAAAGAAAGTTACTTCAAAATGAACTTTGTCAGGCTAGACCTTTGTAATATATGAAGGAAAAACACTTTGCTTACCTAATGATTATATATCCAACATTTACTATGTGCCAGGCACTGTTTTAAGCACTTTCTAAATATTAGCTTATTTGATCCTCATAACAAACAACCCCATAAGGTAAGTATTATTATTAACCTCATTTTAGAAATAGAAACCAACCAGGCTGCCATCTCCTAAGGCCAAACATTTACCTTGTATTCTTCTGTTTGCTATAATAAGCAGCATTGTAATAAATAGTAGACATCTTTGAAGACAAATTTTAGTTTCATCAATTAGTGTTTTCCTACAATGATAGGAATTTATCTTGGTGGGATTTCTGAGCTGAAAGGTAAGCATATATATTTTATTAAACAGGCTTGAACTCATGACCCTGAGATCCAGACCTGAGCTGAGATCAAGAGCTGGACACTCAACTGACTTAACTGCCCAGGTATCCCAAAAGCTAAGCATATTTTAGAATAAGTATTTTGGAATTTTTTTATCTTTAGCTCAAAGAAGTGGGAAGGAATCCTTTTGAGTATGTGGATGGACAACATATCCCCATGGGTTTGTTTTTTTTTTTTAGTTCAATGCCATGAGATATAATTGGCATACAATAAAATGTATCCAATTCAATTCGTGTGCTTTGATGTCTTGACAAATGTATATACCCTTATTATCACCACCACAATCAAGAAATAGGCAGGCACCAGGGCACATGGGTGGCTCAGTGGGTTAAGCCTCTGCCTTTGATTCAGGTCATGATCCCAGGGTCCTGGGAGTGAGCCCCACATCAGGCTGTCTGCTCAGCAGAGAGCCTGCTTCCCCCGTCCCATCTCTCTGCCTGCCTCTCTGCCTACTTGTGATCTTCGTCTGTCAAATAAATAAAATCTTAAAAAAAAAAAGAAAGAAAGAAAGAAAAAAAAGAAAGAAATAGGGGGGCACCTGGGTGGCTCAGCCAAGTGTCTGCCTTTGGCTCAGGTCATGATTCCAGAGTCCTGGGATCAAGGCCCGTATCAGGCTCCCTGCTCAGTGGGAAGCCTGCTTTTTCCTCTCCCACTCTCCCTGCTGTGTTCCCTCTCTTGCTGTGTTTCTCTCTGTCAAATAAATAAATAAAATCTTAAAAAAAAAAAAAAGAAATAGAGAACATTTCCAGCACAACCAAAAGTTCCCTTGTGCCCATCTGTACTTCCCGTAAGTTTTGAGAACAGATTCCTTTTACTTGTGTTCTGTTTAGAGGAATAAATAAACTTTTTAGATATAGGCCATCTCATTCCCAAATGAACTATCTCTAGGCAGAAATAAATTTTCATACTTGTCTGTTTTCTTTTCTGCTAGAATCCATGTCAGAAAGCATTGACTTGAAGCTATCAATATTAAAAGCTGTTTTCACTATGTGAGCTGAAAGCTGACATCCATTGTGCTGTTGATACCAAGACAGCAATTCTCATGTCTCCTGGGTTACTCTCACCAGCCCATCCTGCCTCTGTGGATATATATATTTGACTTTTATTTAGATAGAGGGAAACATTCAAATAGCTATAGCAGCCTGTTTCCCTGAGGGAGTGTTATACATCTGTCCAAAAGATGGGAAAGTTCAGTTTTTGAATGATTAGGAGATTTCTCTTTTAGTCAAGAGTATGAAAGTGAGTTCTACAGACATGACCAACTATATTAGCATGTAATCATGGAATATTAAAATTTTAAATTTGGCATCTATATGCAAGGAAAAGAAAGATCAAAGAGCTTACTCGGCTTACACAGGTCATACCATTTAAGATACAATTGGGATTAAAACCTTAACTAGTGGGATAAAGTACTTCTCCCCAAATCCCAGCCTGTTGTCCCAATTTCATGTTCTTTTCATTGTATCATGCTGCCATTTCATAGTGCTCTTCCTTAGGCATGACTGTTCCCAGACAAAAATTATAGATACTGTATTCATTGTACTACAAAAAAATTTTCATGGCCCACACTTTTGATATCACTCACGTATTAGTTGCAAGTCAACATTATTATACTCAGGCTCATATTTACTTTGTATAATATACACCTTCTCAAACTGCATGCTGTGCCAGACGGGGAGAAAACACAGGCACAACATCTCTGAAAAATCTAATTCTTGTAGCCATTTACCATAAACCAGAGCCACCCAATCACAAATTAGAAAAGGAGTTACTGTATGCTTTACAGAATATTCCTTGCAATAGTGTGGGAAGTCCCACAAGATAGTTTGAACTATGTGACCTTGAAAACTAGTGACTTTTTTATTGTGAAAGTAAAGTATTTTTCCTATTTGGAAAAAATAAGCAATAACAGCAATGAAACAATAAATGAATAAAATAAAATTATTCCCAATATTTAAACATTAATTTCCACTTAATTAATTAAAAATTAATTGTTAATATTTTGGTGTATAGTTTTCCAAACTTATAAAAGTATTTCATATTTTCAGGGCCCTTGGGTGGCTCAGTCATTTAAGCATCCAACTCTTGATTTCAGCTTGGGTCATGGACCTCCTTTTGGGCTCTGTTCCAGGCATGGAGCCTGCTTAAAATTTTCTTTCTCTCTCCCTCTGCTCCTCCCCTCTTCATGCTCTCTCTTTCTCTCTTAAAAAAAACAAACAAACAAACAAAAAACTTTTTAAATTAAAAATTATACTAATAAGTTTGGTTTTAGTAACACAATCAATATACGAGTAATATTTCCCTCCTATAGACATAGGAGGGTATATTGGTTACCCTAGATTACTTGGTTAGCATCTGGGTTCTGCCAATTATTAGTCATGTGACCTTGAGTAAGTTAATCTGCCCATGCCTCAGTTCTCTCATCTATAAAATAGTTTAATTTTACTGCTTATTTCCTAGGGTTGTTGCCAGAATTAAATGAATAATGCAAAGTATTTAGAAAAGAATCTAACATACTGCTATTATTATGGTATCATCATTATTATAAAGCAATTTAATCAACATAGGTTCACTGAATATCCTTCTTTTGCCTACTTTCTCCCCCATTCCAATTCCCTTTACAGAGATAACCTAATCATAAACATAACAAAGAACTCAACCATCCCAATGCTGTGTTCTCTAAGGATAGATTTATGATAATGTTCTGGCTTCTGCTAGATTTAAAAGGATTAAGAGGAGGAAATACTTCAGGAATCTCAAACGAAACTTTCTGAATGGAGTGAAATCCGCAGGTGGGCAGAAATTTTTAGGAATGGGCCAAAATGCTTCCCCCCACCTTTTTTGGGAAGATTTTATTTATTTAGTTAAGAGAGATAGTGAGTGGGAGAGAGAGTATGAGCAGGGGGAGGGTAGAGTGAGGGGGAGAAGTGGACTCCCTGCTGAGCAGGGAGCCCAACCAGGCTTAGGGTGGTGAAGGCAGACACTCAACCAACTGAGGCACCCAGGCACCCCCAAGCTTCTTTTATAGGTATAGAAAGGGGAAAGCGAATGATCTTGGAACTGCTCTGGCCATTCTTGGCTGTTGCTGCCAAGGTTGGATACTAGTTTTTTACACGTTTCTACTATGGCCTTTATTTATTATTTAGATTCTATTTATTTATTTGAGAGAGAGAGAGAGAGAGAGAACAGGGAAGGTGCAGAAGGAGAGAGACAAGTGGATTCCACACTGGTGAACCCGATTCAGGGCTCTATCCCATGACCCTGAGATCATGACCTGACCCAAAAATCCAAAAATCCAGGCACCCCACTACCATGGTCTTTAAAAGTTTACACCTTTACCTGCATAACTGAAAGCAGATAAAAGCATTTACACCTGAGTTCCATCTCTTTTCTATTTCAGGAATTTTTATTCTCTGAAACAGAACCTCTAATATCTCCTGTCTTTGTTTCTTACTTCAAGTTAGTGTTGTCATTCTAACTGAAGACTATTTTGTGTAGACTGGTGCTGACTTCCTGAGATAATCAACCATAGTGAGAGACTGGGTTCCTGTAACAACGTGACAGCCCTTACTGGGAATGGTAGAAGAGCATTTCCTATAAGAAGGAGGTGGGAGTGGGTGGGGCATGCTGCTCTTGTGATGATGGCGAGAGCTAAGCAGTCCATAGCACCACCATGACCCTTTCTTAATTTCCTTCTGCTTTCTGCCTGTGCGTCACCTCACTTTCATTACTCAGCAGCATGCTGTGGGTGTGACTTTTGCTCTTGTATTCCATTGGTGCCATCTGCTCCTGCCTTGTCTCCTTTGATGTCATTATACAGATGGCAAGGGCACAATGGGAAGTGGCACTTAGTTCAATATGGTAGCTCTGGATACATCAAGGCTGACCTTGCATCAAGGCTGCTGATAAGTAATCCTGCTCATGTGTAAGACTAATAATGGAATCACTACTACATTTTGGTTTAGCTTCTGAAATCCCATTATAAATTATTGGAACAATATCTATCCATTCTAAAATATGTATCTTTTATAGTATGGGAGATAATATATATGATTGTTTTAAAGGTAATCTGGTAGATTTCTAAAGAATGATGAAAACTTGCTATTAACAACCTACCAAAGTCAGAAATATTGTTGATACTATAAACAATAGAAAATGTCTTACAAATGTGCTTGTTAATTTGACCATGTAGGTGTCAGAGCTAATCAGTCAACAGCTACAGCTAATGCAGGAAAGAAGAAAAATTAATATTCATTAGACTCTTGTTTACACTTCTGTTGTCAAGGTTAATCAGTTTGCTTTAAGCACAACGTTTCACTCTTATTAAAGTCATTAGTATCTTTCAGTACATGGAGAACACTTGGGTTTCACAAGTGTGTTTGATTTACACATCACATACACTGCACAGGGACCCAGGCTTAGGCCATATTTTGCTGGGATTTATACATGAAACTTTATTTAGACCAATCAATTATTATTCTTCATAGGGGCATAATTAAATAATAGTTAAAGTTTTTAGGTATTTGGTAATATTTTCAACTGCAGAAACTAACAAAAATTCGCCTCTCATCTTTAACACAAACATTACATAGACTAATATCAAAATACTACTGGCACTGATGATGCAAAAAGGATTTCTGGTATTTTTGTTTACTTTTGTAGCAAAACAATCATATATAACTAAAGCATGACTAGAAATTTTTACTGAAGAACAGTGTATGTGCCTGGTATTCCATGGATATAATCTTGTCAGAGGGACAGTTTTTCCTATTATAAATAAAAAAGTAAATTTTCATGTCCCTCCAACTGTGGAACTATCAACTTGATGGAAATCCCAGATTAACCTTATTCCAGTTTACTCCTCAACAAACTGCAAGTCTGAGTTGCCCAGGGGAAGCAAGCCTCTGGGATGGCTCTCTCACCACTGATCACCTTTTATATCTCATGGAGAATCTGATAGAAATAATATAAAGTGGTTTTCAACTTTTACATATGTTTCCTCGGAGTTTGGTTCCAGAGACAGGAACTATAATGTGTTACTCAGCAGACTGGCTATGGACTCTAATGGCTTATGATTTTCTGAAACTTATTCACTACTCACAGACTTGAGAATTAGAACCTACAGAAACAGTCTGTTCATTTGAGCTAAAAATGGAGCTGTGCTGTTTTTCCTTTTTAAAATTTTATATCCTGATAATTAGAATGCTCTAGATATATGCCTCTTGGCTAGAACATATAGGACAAACAATATTTCTTCCATTGTAAATTATATGTTCTTATGATAGTGAATGTGGAAGAACCTCTGAGGACAAAAGATTCTTGAATAATTGATGTAAAAGGACTTGATATTATTCTTAAACTAATAAGTTATTTTCAGCAAATCTTATCTAAAATTTAATTAATATAGCCAATACATTCATGCAGTAGGAGAGTTCGTTCATACTTTAGTGAAGTGGGGGACAATTTGTGGTCTATCAATTCTGGTAGTTTTTCTCCTGAAATCTCTTAAAAATAAGTGGAAAGTGCACTGGAGCACTCTTGACATTTTCTGTAGTTATGATAGATGACACATATAACCTCCAGCACAAAATAATCTTCACAATACTGTAGAAGTGTACAGTATAGTACTTTGGGAATTACATTAATTATTTATGAGTGAGAAAAGACTAAATCTGTAGTTAGATTGGAAATAGACATCTATCTGGCCTGGAGCCTTGGTTTGGCTTCTCAACTTATTTACTATCTACAACTACACTGTCCAATAGAGTAGCCACTAACCAGGTTTAGGTATTAAAGGTTTAAACTGATTAAAACTAAATAAAATTAAGAATTCATTTCCTTACCTATATTTCAGTATTTAATATCCACATGCAGCTAGCAGTTACCATATCAAACAATGCCAGAATAGAATATTCTTTTTTTTTCTTTCTTTCTTTCCTTTTTTTTTAAAGATTTTATTTATTTATTTGACAGAGATCACAAGTAGGCAGAGAGGCAGGCAGAGAGAGAGAGAGGAAGGGAAGCAGGCTCCCCGCTGAGCAGAGAGCCCGATGCGGGGCTCGATCCCAGGACCCTGAGATCATGACCCGAGCTGAAGGCAGAGGCTTTAACCCACTGAGCCACCCAGGCGCCCCAGAATAGAATATTCTTATCATCTCAAAGTTTTTATTGGACAATGCTGATCTAAAATTTATGCGTCCTCATCAATCACAAAAATTATCTATTTTTCAACCACCTCCCAAGAAATTCTTATTTCAAGGCTGCCTAACAAAGAGGTATTTTGAACTCTTGGCTTCAAACGTCATGCTCAAACAATAACAGGAACAAGAAACAAACAAAAAACAAATTCTATTATTAATGAAACTAGGAGATGTTTAATTCCAATGACATATGAATATAGAAAAACATGGAGAAATCATAAATGATGTAGCAGGTGGGAGGAAGGTCAAATGACTGTTTTTGTGTGTAAAGAGTGATAACTGGGAATAAGTAGATGAGCTTTGCAGAACCTGAGAGAGGCTTAGAAACTTGAGGTAAATTCTCAAAACATAGGTAGGTAGGATCACTTCTATCCTACAGGGTCAGAGTGTTTCCTTTATTCTCTTTAAGTGGCAAGCTGAATGTTTATTTTCTAGATTAACCAAACTAGATATTCTGGATTGGGGACCACAGACACAGAGGGCAGACAGTGGAAAAAGGTGTCATACTGAAAACTGTGTTGCCAAGAGAAAAGGAACATCCTGAATGATAAGAACCCCTGGTTTCTTTCCCCTGCTCATTTCCAGAACAGCAGCAGGTTCTTTATCCTTCCTTGTCATCACCTCATCTCTAAAACAGGAGATTAAAATCTCCTTCTTTGGAGAAAACAAACAAATCCAGAGGAAAGACGTGCTAATCTGGACTTGGAGTATCCACAACTAAAAAGCCAGGGGCTTTCTTCACTGCCTTGCATTATAGCCACCAGCCCACAAACTTATTCTTTCACAAACAGATGCCAGGTGATTTCTTAGTGCCTCATTCTTAAACAGAAGAACAGCCAGTGATAACTGGGTATTTGAGGATACCCAGCATAAAAGAGAATGAAATAGGCAACAAAGGAAAAACAAAAATCAGGAGAAAAGCAAAAAGAAAATTCAAGAAGAGAAAAATCTCAAAGTAAACATCAGAGAGATAAGAGAAATATTGCACAAATAAAACAAGAACAGCATACCATTAAAGGAAATGGGAAAGGAAATTGAACAAAAAGAAAACTGAGCAAAAATATACAGATATTACATATCTATATATTTTTTACATATATAGGTATGTAAGAGCCATATATTACGGATATAGTTAATATCTGATGAATAGGAATTCCACAGGGTAGGGAAAGAATAGAGAAAATGGTAAGAAAGAAATTCAGGAATAGTTCCTCAAACTGGAAGGGAGGAATGCCAGCACAATGCATAAAAGGAACCTACATGATTGTGAAATGTCAAAACATTAGGGACAGAAAAAGATATTGAAGATAGGTCACATTACAAAGAGCAAGAATTAGGAGGACATTGATCTTGTCAATGGTGACTCTAATTTCTAGACAAAATCAAGAGGAAAAGACTGTGTACATTATTTTAAAATATTGATGTAAATGTCAAAGGAGACGATAACAACAAGCTGAAATGATTTACTTGGGGCACAGGAGTGAGGAACTGGGGAGGGGGTACCAAGAGACTGCTGTAGTTTTGTTGGAAGCCTTTCAGCATTCCTCAACATCTAAATTATTTATCTGGACTATCTGATAAAAATAAATTAAAAACAAAACCCATTCTAAGAGAATGATCTTGAGTTATGTAATATTCAATTTTTATCAGATTCCTAGTTAGAAAGTAAGCAAGCAAATAAATAATGGAAACTTTTGGACTCATATCTGGGAAATATCAGATTATAAAGTATACAGGGTTATGATATGAAATTAATGCAGAAAAGTAATGAATAAGTATTTGGGCCCTTTTATCATGTGAGGATTAGAAGACATCATAAAACACAGTTTTCACTGGTAGAACTGTGCCTTTTAAAAAGCAACCATAACCATGCTTTTAATCTTATCCTCAGAATTCACAATAAAACTCCTGAAATGATTCAACAAGCAGAGAAAATAACCCAAATGGCTGACAAAGAATACTTTTTCATGTTCAGTTTGTCAAAAATGTGTTAATACTAGTTAAGGCTAACATCTTGACCATGACATTTTGGTATGTCAATGATTATATAAAAATTCTAAGAGCACTCTTTTTCAGGATGATTCTTCTGGAAACTGAGACTTACTAAGAAAGATTACAAAAATCCAAATACATTATCATGGAAATCTTGAAACACCTGTGTTTCCTACCAGGTTTCCACTGGAGAATTGGTAATGCCTCAAGACTTGAATATTACAGAAGATGTCAAGTTATTAATGAGGGCAGATTTAAAAAGAAAGTCTAAGTGTGTAATTTTAAGTGTATTTACCTTCCTCCAAATCAAAGAAGTAAAATGGAAATCTTTTAATTACCTGCGTAAGACTCTCTGGTGGCTTCCCTTTGCCTAGCTTATAAAATTTGAATTTCTTAATCTTTTATTCAATAACCTACATCAGCTTTCTCTTTTCCCTTACTCCTCTTAATACTTTGTCAGCTCAAGCCAAATGAATCTACTTCCTTTTTCCAAGTTTGGGTTTTTTGTTTTAGTCCTACCTTTGTGTTTTCATCTGTATTTCTGTCTGCCTTGAATGCCTTCATTTTCCCCTTTACCAAACCTTATTTTTTTCTTTCTTAAAACTTTGCTTTAAAGCCCAACTCCAAGAGGGACTTCATGATTGATACTAACTGCCTGTTTTGTTGTTACTCTGTTCGACTGGTTTTTATTACTCTCAGCCCTTGTCAGAAACATTAGCAATTTTATTAAAATTTTAGTTTCATCATGGACTTAACAGCAAATTACTAACTAACTTGTCTTCCTTGACAGCGGGCATGTCTTCTGCTACCTATGGGGATTTCAAATCTATGGTATCCTATATAAAATTAATAAAACCCTCGTTTATCTCTTTATGGATATTATGCTCACTTTTAATTAGGGATCCATTGATCCCATATATTTACTTCACATGCTCAGTGTGTCTGTCTTCTACTGTCCCTCAAGGGTCTAGATGTTTTGGTGTGTGAGGGCTAGTTCCCCTGGGGGTTTTAGCAGCATGGACTAGCATCATGTGGGGGTGTAGGCCAAGTTATGGTTGGTGCCCCTTCTGCTGAGATAAGGCAGGGAGGAATGGGTACCAGGGCACAGCCCTCCAGGCATCAGAGAATGACAACTGACCAAGGATGGGTAGGTGGGGAAGTGGATTCCCTAGCTCTGAATCTATCCACACTCCAACAATTTTCTGATGCCTTGATACACCTAGACACCTGGGCTTCCCTTGTCAGTGTTGATCTCCAAATGCCCGCCAGGCCTGCAAAGACTCTTTTAGGGCAGTATAGAGGAGAAACAAGAACAGAAGGTAAAATAGCTCGCCATGGCTGCGTGGCTAGCTGCCCTCTACCCTGCTCCCTATCCTATGTCCTTTTAGTTCCTAGCTTTCCTCTAGCTATTTAGCTTCTCCAAGGGTTTCTGAGGACAAGGGATGAGACCTTAGTTACCCCTCTTTCAGCAAGTGCTGCATCTCTCCAGGGTTTCTTACTCTTTGGTCCCATTGACCCTTTTGGAAGTCTAAACATGCCTATGGACCTCTCTCAGGTCTGTAATACTTCTAAATGGATAAAATAAAAGGCATAGCATCACAAAGGAAATATTAATATTAAAATATAGCTAACAAATCCAACTTATGATACTTACATATGTGCTTATTTAGTCATAAATAAATAACAAGCTCTAGTGTCTGACTTACTATAATTCTATAATTTCTATAATTATAAGAATTAAACTATAAAAAATAAAAAATTAAACTAAATTTTAAAAACTATAATTTCTAATGATGTTGAACTTCACAATTTTTAGACAGCTGAGATAACCATAATATGATATGGAATACATGATTTTGATCAATAAAAGTCACAGATACTATGAATATGGCAATATGTACTTTTATTTTTATTTTTATAAGATTTTATTTATTTATTTGAGAGAGAGAAAGAGTGAGAGAGCATGAGAGGGGAGTTCAGGGGGAGAAGCGGACTCCCCATGGAACTGGGAACCCAATGTGGGACTCGATCCCAGGACCCCAGGATCATGACCTGAGCCGAAGGCAGTTGCTTAACCAACTGAGCCACCCAGGTGCCCCGGAAATATGTACTTTTAAAAAATTAAAAAAATGTACTTTTAAAAAATATGTACTTTTAAAAAATACTAGCAATATCTAGATGTGTTATAATTTTAAGCTCCTGTGTAGTGAAATACAACTCTTCCTTTCTCCTTTGTTCCCTGGTCTCTTAGCTGTCCTTCCTAGAAGCAGCCAGTTACTTGTTTGTACGTCTCCTTCTAGAGAAATTCAGTGCATGTACAAGAGAGGGAGAAAAATTATGTATTTCATTTAAATCACTTAATACCTTTTGGAGAGTGTTTCGTTTCAACTCATACTTTTTAAGAACATGTAGCATTCTGCTGTGTGAATGTACCATGATTTATTTAACCAGTCCTTTTTTGACAGATATTTATGCTATTTCCAATTTTTAGTTCTTATAAATAATGCATATACAATTGTGGAAACGTGGATTATATATGTCGCTCAAACCACTTAAAATGAAATTGCTCAATCAAAGGGAATATAAATTTTTTAACTGAGAAGAATTTGGCTGAATTATCCTCCAAAGAAGTTGCATCGATTTCTTCTCCCATTGAGAAGATGTGAGAATTGTGTTTGGAAAATGGACATATTGTTCCTGGAACTTGGCACTATTTAGGATACTGGAAACAAATTCACAGTACAGTTCACTCTTGAATAATGGGGAGCTAGGAGTGCTGGCCACAGTCTAAAATAGGGGTATAGCTATTGATTCCCCAACAGCTTAACTACTAAAAGCTTACTGTTGACCTGAAGCCTTACTGATAACATACACACCTGATTAACACATCTTTTGTAAGAAAAATATTATTAAGAAAATCATGAGGAAGAGAAAATACATTTAAAATACTGTATATTTTTTGAAAAGAATCTAAATATAAGTGGACCCATGCTCTTCAGACCTGTGTTTCCAATGCCTCATTTAATAGATGTTTAATAGAATATGGTTGTTTTTGCGTGTCACTGGAAATTGCTTTCACTTTTGTGGCAATGTCTGATTTTGGTTTTTATCCTTGGGGGTGGCATAGAATCCTTCATTAGAAACTTGACAGCCTGGGTCAGCATGTTAGAAATTGTTCTAATAAATCAAGTTAGGTAAATAGTTTATTATATGTATTGCCTGTCAGAGGGAAGTGGAGTGGTGGATATTGTGACAACCTCTTAACCCGTGTCACACTGGAAGTTAAACACCAACTTCAAAGCACGTACTAGTTGTCTTTTATTTTAGATGCTTCACTCATAAATTGTATTAAAGATAAACAATGTCAGTAATACTCTAACAATTCTGTTTCCATAGTTGCCCATGTTTTCCTTAGCATTAGGCTTTAGTTGTGTAGCTTCAAACTCTGGGTTGTTCTCCTACTAGGTAAATAGTAATACATTTTTCCTTCTACTGGAAAGACAAACCAGGTTGTAAATGTCACTCATGAAGAGGACTCCTAAATGCTACAATGTTCGATTAAATTAAGTTCAGAGCAATAAATTATTTCTAAGTATGTTCTCAGAGACACCCATAGTTTTCCTTATTTGACATCATCTTTACCAATTAATAGAACACAATTCAAATAATACCAATAGTCTTTACAATTTCATGATTTCCTGGATCTTTTCCTGTTTTTAACTTTGACAAGTTCTTTTGGTAACTCTATGAACTATAAACATGCTAATCTTAGTCTTATTTAGATTTTTAATCTGAAGGGTTTTCTAATCATTGTAGTAAGTGAGTCCAAAACTAGATAGGCTCCCCATAAAGGAAGAAGTAGGATTACTAAACAAAGGTGGTGAACGTTGATTAAAATAATAATAATGAGTAAATGGATTAATATTCATAGGTTCTTCTGAAATCTGATATAAAGAATTGTCCCTTGGTTAGTCTCAGGGCAATTAGGTATTCCTGGAGACCTACCAAAATTCTTTTACGATTAGAAAAGGAAGAGGAGTAAGTGTTGATAGGGAAAACAAAGAAAATCCAGACTACAGAGACTAATTTTAATTCTTTTGAAAATAGTAGGAATCAAATGGAAAACATGTAAAAGAGAATTGAGTATTGGGGAAACATCAAAAAGGTTTTGTCAGAAACAGCCCTCCTATCTTCTCCTCCTGTGAAAGGAGATAAGACTGAGTGATCAAGGAAAATTGTAACTGCAATAGATCTTGATTTCATTCATTCATTCATTCATTCATTCAGTCTGGTCACTGGCTCCAATATAGCTCTCAATTCTATCTCATCTGACATATTCATTGACCAGCCATGTGCTCTGGGTTGTTCAGCAGTTGGAGGGTCCAAAAAAACTGGTTAGACTGAGTGTCATGGTAAATAGTGTCACCTGTGTACAGACCAGTATTAAACAGTACCCAGATAATTGATTAGAGAGAGCTAATGAACTGTAGAGACAGATGCAGCCTCCAACCAGGGATTTGTAAGATATCTGTACCTTAGGCCATTACTTTTGGAGTCTCCACTATGCAAAGAATATAGGGGAATAAAATTAAGAACTTAAAGTAACTAGAAGGAAGAACTTCTTAATGCCAATTCACATTCAACCAATATTTACTGAGTGCTTAATACGTCCCAAGCACTATACTAAAATGCTGAGGATACAGCATAGGAATAAAAAGTCTGCATTTGTGCAGCTTACATTTTATTGATACAGTTAATGATAACCATGATGATTTTAAATACTTGAACATTAAAGTAAGATTTAGGAATATTTACATCTGAATATCTTTAAGTATATGAGAGATTTTAATTTGCATGGGAAGATGAATGGATGATGAAATGTGATATATATATCAATTTTATATATGTACATAAAATATATATAAATATCCACTATATATATCTACTTTATATAAAAATATATAAATATTATATATATACATATGTAAAATATATTATTATCACTATAACAAAGAAATGGTAATTATGTGAAGTGATGGAGGTGTTAACTAATCTTATTGTGGCAATCATTTTGTAATATACACATGTATCAAATCAATACCTTAAACTTTTGCAACATCAAATGTTAATTATATATCAGTAAACCTGGGGAAAAAAGAATTATACATTATCTTCTATGTATGTATGAAGGCAAATATATAAAAGAGATGCTTCTTCAACAACTCTTCAATTTTCTAAAGTTATTTCCATTGTCTATATTTTATAGGTTAGAGGGAAATTAGGAAAATAATAAATTACCATGAATCAATAAGAGAGTAACAAGCCTGGGGAAAAGTTCATGGAATTTAGTCTGTGTTCATGTATGTGTACAGAATGAGATAGCTAATGTTCTTTCACCCTATACTTTAGTAAGATTTTGGAGTAACTGTACTTGGCTGTTAAATGTCATAGGAGAGACAATGAGAAAACAGGTTATGACAATATGAGGCTGTTCAGCATAACAAAGAATCTGAAAGACATGACGTGAAAATTAACTCAAGAAAGTAGAGATTACATTTTTATTCTGGGGCTATGAGTTTGAGTCAAAGTTCTGCTCTTTGTCCTCTGTGCAACCTTGGGATATTACTTTACTTTTTCTAAGTCTGTTCCTCTTCTGTGAAAGGAGAACAATAACATTGCCTACTCTATCAGGATGATGGTGGCATCAGGTAACTGAAAATTTGGCTGATCTTGGCCCAGTCAGGAAAGTTAGTTCAGAGGCTCCCTGGTGTGAGGGTTCTAAGTTCTCTGTGATTTCCATGACTTTCCCCTCCATGAAAATGACAAACAGTGTTCCAGACACCTCAACCTCACAATTTCAAGTCCAGAATCTAGCAGCAGTGAGAGCCTCCAACATGCCCCTCTCCCTTTAAAAGGAAGGAAATGTTTTTTCCCAGAATCCTCCTTGCACATTTTCCTCTTCATCTACTTGGCCAAAACTGTATTCTATAGCAACCCTTGGCTGCAAGAGAGTTGAAGAAAGAAAGCACTCAGTTTTCTATCCTTTATGGCAGGAGGGCAGGCAAGAGAGATGGAGCTCATAGAGTTGGCCTCAACCACCTCAGAATATAACTATAAATATATAATGGGATGAAACATGGTATCATAATTTTCCCAGGTACATATAGTAAATATGTAAAAAGATAACAATTGTTTGTTACTATTATTCGCCCTGAAGAGAAACATTTTTAATGCCAAGGCTTTATAATTTCCTTTAAATATTTGAGTCCTGTGATATATGTGAAGAGAACAGAATTGAAAACTTAGTAACTTTCTATTAGGTCTGCTTCAAAATGGTACTGACACTGTGTGGTAGTAAGGGCACCATCAATAAAATTTTCGGGGAGAATTGGTATGATCCCTGTGTTTTAGGTGGGAACTTGCATTAGATAAGTCTAGGATTTCTTCTCCTTGAAGGTTCTATGACTCTATAATATAGCAATCAGAAGCTCAAGATATAAGATCCTTCTCTTGGCTTAAAGTGAATTTAATTTCTGATTGGGCTAAATTGCAATGTTCTGGCTATATTCACTTAATTTCTAAGATGAGGATATTAAAATTCTAGCCATTGCAACTCTATGGCTGCAATGAGGTACAATCCATTTATTATTATCAAAAAAGAGACTAGTTGCTTGTACTGAAAGGTACAAAATAATAGTACAAAATTCATCCTATTTTTAGATTTTAAAGTTTCAAATATTGATATCTAGTCAAGTAAAAAATGAACACTGGGTCAGTAGCTTTCCCAAAACTTCCTTATTGGATTATATATTCTTAAAATGTGTATTTCTCATTTTACAAACTCCTCTGCTGAGCTCACATACCATCTCTCCCTTCATTAGGATTTGGTTAAGAGTGCTCTGAATGTGTTAGAACGGTGTAAATGATATTTGCCATGTATGATTTGTTTCCTCTTCCCAAGCCTAGCAGGGAAGGGAGGTGTTATATCTCAAGAGACTCTTTTACCAGGTCCAAGTTTTAAATAAATGAAATTTGTACTGACTCCAACACACCATCTTGAGATAACCTCAGGCCCTGAAGCACACTGACAAGCAGAATGATCACAGCCAAGTCACAAAACTGTCTTTTGAGAAGAATAGCTAGATGAAAAACATTAGTAGTGACTGAACCAAAGGGAAGGCTGACTTCTTCAAATTCGTCAAATCCATTCCACCATTCACTAAAACTGTTTTTGTTCAGGTCACCAATAACCCACGTTTTCCAAAACATGATGGCTGTTTTTCTATCCTTATTTGTCTTTTCAACATCATTCAACAAGATAGACAACCCCTTCCTGGATGGCTTTGATGATATCACATTCTCCTTGGGTTCATACTTCCTTTCCAGTTGCTCCTTCTCAGTATTTTTTTGCTAGCTCTCCCTGCTTTATTCCATCATCTGTTGTTGGATTATCAGTGATCTTGGGTTGGATTCCTCCTTTTCTGTCCACACTCTCTAAGGCTTGAAATTCCATCTTTAGCCAATGCTAATCTGTGTCTCCAGCCTAGAACTTCTCTGAATCCCATTTCAGATTGCAAACTGTGTGTGCCCAGAATGAGTCATGATACTCCCTTTTCCCATTCTCTGCCATGCAACCTCATTCTTCTTCAGTCTTCCCACAGTAAACGGTACTATCATCCACTCAATTAATAATAATAGAAACCCTAGAGTCATCCTAGAGTTCTCCTTTAATAGTAACTTCACACCCAGTCAGTCAGCAATTCCTGTCAATTTACCCTTGAAAACACATCTCCAGTGCATCCAGTTTTTCCATCTCCACAACTACCACCTGCTTCAAGGCACCATCATCTCTCATCTTGTATGCAGCAAGAGCCTCCAGGCAGTTCTCCTGGTTTCCTTTATCAGCTCCCCTATAATTCTTTCTTTGCATACCAGCCAAAATGGAATCCTACCACATCACTCCCTTACTCAAAACTCTTGAAGAGGGTCTATTGCAAGTTAAAAAAAAAAATCCAGATTCTTCACTATGGTCTTTGAGGTGCTTCATGTTTCAAACCCTAGCAAAGTTTTCAATGTCATAACAGTTCTTGCTCTTTCTTTCTAAGCCTTACTAACACTGGCCTGACAAACCAAACTCTTTCCTGCCTCAGGCCCTTTGCATTTGCTACTTCTCTTAGAATATTCTTTGGCTCTTTTCATAGGTTGCTCCTCTTTATTTATTAAGTCTCAGCTTAAATGCCACTTAATAAGGGATGTTATTCTCAATATCTTACATAAGGACTATTTTATGTACGTATGTATGTATTTGCCTATTTAGACTGGTAGGAAAATAGCTCTTTTCTCTCTGGGATTTCAGGCACTTATAAAATCAAATCTGGAAATGATATGAAAAACAGAAACAAAACTAGCATTTGGAAGCCAAAATAGATTATGATGAGAAGGGCCCCATTTGATCACTTTTCCTGGATCTTTTAACTTTTAACAAGAATTATAAATTCTAAAGCCATGTGGAGTCTTTCAGGTAGCTGAAATTAATGTGATGGGCTATGTTTAGGACAGCTGGGAGTAGTGAACCAGTCAGAACATGTTCATGTAAAGGTATTCAAGATAGAAATTTTTAAGTGCTGTTCATGAGAAGCTAAGCCTGGTTGAGTGCCAAATTTGACCCTTGAGCCAGGAGTTTAAAATCCATATCTAGATGTTTCTCTTTTGTTGAATAAACCAGAACATTCCTTGATATATTTTTTATGCTTCTATACGTGGATACTAAAAAATAACAAAAATCACATAATCAATAATTTAGAGCTATTCATTCTTTATTAGCTCTTTAGGTATTTTCTCCTTTTTTGGAGTATTACAAATTTTAATATTACATAGGCATATTCACCTAACCTAGTTTCCAGAAAATTTTTGTGAGCTGGTCAAAGGTAGGTAACCTTAAAGGGGATGGTGGAAAGATTCAAGACATGCAAATGATCATTTTTGTATTTTAGATAATCATCTTTGGGAAAAAAATCACTCTATAGGAGTGTAAAGTAAGGATGAAAATGAGAGGAAGTGGGCAGAGTGGTTTGTAACTATTGATGAAGTCAAAGACTTGGAGAGATAGAGGAAGACATAATCAAACTAGAAAATCCAGGTTAAGAAAAACTATAATACACATGTACTGAAGTTTAAAAATTTCTTAAGAGTCATGGATAAATGGGAAATAAAAGGTGTCATTCAATAATAATTAATAGTTATCTAGTAAAATACTGTATACCAGTTAGCACCAAACTTGTCTTGAACTCCAAGTGGAACACGTCTGGAATATTGCCCTTCAAACAACACTCTGCATGCATTTGGCTTTTTCTTATCTCAGCCTTTGATGAAGGACAAGGACAAAATATTAGTTCATAATTTAATGAAGCATGTCTATAAGGAGCTAGACATTTTCTTATTTTCTTATGACTTAACTCTTATGGAGAGAAAACTTTTGAAATCTAGGAGATAATTTAACTGCATGTCTTTTAAAAGTATGTTTTTCAAATTGAAAATGAGCTGTTAAAAGTTGTAAAATCAGTATTGTAGGTCACAAACAACCCTTTAAAAAGTAAAACAATAGTTTTGAATAGGAAATAGAATATAGAAACAAGATAAGGATGTCTACTCTCACCACTTTTATTCAATATAGTACTGGAGTCCAAGTCACAGTAATTAGACAACATAAGGAAATAAAAGGCATTCAAGTTGGAGAGGAAGAAGTAAAACTCTCACTATTTGCAGATGATATGATACAGTATGTAGGAAACGAAATACTCCACAAAAAAACTACTAAAACTGATAAATGAATTCAGTAAAGTTATAGGATACAAAAATCAATGTGCAGAAATCTGTTGCATTTCTGTACCCCAATAATGAAGCAGCAGCATATTCTGAAAACTATAACACATTTATATAAGAAATTCAAGACAACACAAAGAAATGGAAAGACATTCCAGGTTCATGGATTGGAAGGACAAGTTTCTTAAAATGTTTATACTACCTAAAGCAATCTGCACATTTAATGCAATCCCTATCAAAATACCAACAGTATTTTTTACAGATTGCAGAACAAACCATTCTAAAATTTGTATGGAACCAAGAAATATCTTGGATAACCAAAGCAATCTTGAAAGAGCAAAGCAAAGCTGAAGGTATCACAATTTCAGATTTCATGTATGTAGGTAGTAATTAAACAAGTAGTAATTAAAACAGTTTGGTACTGGCATAAAAATAGACATATAGGTCAATGGAATGGAATAGAAATCCCAGAAATAAACTCATATTGTCAATTAATCTTTCACAAAGCAGGAAAGAATATCCAATGGGAAAAAGACAGTCTTTTCAAGAAATGGTGTTGAGAAAACTGGACAGCAACATGCAAAAGAAAGAAACTGGACCACTTTCTTTCACCATACACAAAAATAAGCTCAAAATGGATTAAAGACCTAAATGTGAGCCCTGAAACCATAAAAATCCTTGAAGACAGCATAGGCAGTAATTTCTCTGACATCAGCTGTAGCAACACTTTCCTGATGTGTCTTCAGAGGCAAGGGAAATAAAAGCAAAAATTAACTACTGGGACTACATCAAAATAAAGTTTCTGCACAGCAGAGGAAACAATCAATAAAACTAAGAGGGAACCTATGGAATGCGAGAAGATATTTGCAAAAAACACAACTAATCAAGGGTTAGTATCCAAAATGTATGAAGAACTGACACAACTCAACACCAAAAAAAATGAAATAATCTAATTTAAAAATAGGCAGAAGACATGAACAGACATTTCTTCAAAGAAGATATATAAATGGCCAACAGACTCATGATAAGATGCTCAACATCACTCATCTTCATGGAAATACGAATCAAAACTACAATGAGATATCTCACACATGTCAGAATGCCTAAAATAAAAAACACAAGAAACAACAAGTATTGGAGAGGGTGTGGAGAAAAAGGAATCCTCTTGCACTGCTGGTGGGAGTGCAAACTATTGCAGCCACTGTGGAAAACAGTATGGAGATTCAACAAAAAGTTAAAAAAAAAAAAAAGAACTACCCTATGATCCAGTAATTGCACTACTGGGTATTTACTCCAAAAATATAAAAACACTAATTCAAAGGGATACATGCACCCTGATTTTCATTGCAGCATTATTTACAATAGACAAACTATGGAAGCAGCCCAAGTGTCCATCAATAGATGAATATAGTGTGTTTGTGTCTGTGTGTGTGTCTGCCTATATATAGATGCACATACATACACACACATATATATACACTTTATACATACATACCTATATATACACACATATATATATAATGGAATATTACTCAGTCATTAAAAAGAATGAAATTTTGCCACTTGCAACAACATGGATAAAGCTAGAGAGTTTAATGCCAAGTGAAATAAGAGACAAATACCCTAGGATTTCACTCATATGTGGGATTTAAGAAACAGAGAAACCAGCAAAAGAAAGAGAGAGAGAAACAAACCAAGTAACAGACTATAGAGAACACTGATGATTACCAGAGGGAGGTGGGTTGGGGGGATAGGGGTAATAGGTGATGGGGATTTAAAGAGAATGCTTATCATAATGAAAAAAATAAAATAAAAATAGAATATTTTTATTTAGTAGCAACTTGGTTGTGAGTTTATGTGTCCATGTGTCCCAGTGCATTTCTTACTGCTGGTCATAGTAAAAATGAGTTTGAAAAGCCCTCTGTAGACAACCCTCCAGTATACCTCATCTCTGCCATGATTCTGACAGAGTGGAATATCTCTGGGCTGCCATTTAAGTGCAGATTTGCAATCCATCGTCCTTAGGTTATGTGATAAGACAATTGATGCCTTCCTGGTTCCACAGTTCCACCTGAGGGTATGCCCAGATAGATCCAGCTCCTCATCACAAAATGTCATGAAGGACAAGGCTGGCCGAATTGCCCATATGCTGAAACAAACCCTAGCTTGGAGCTACTGTGTTTTGGCCTTTAAGACTCAATGGGACTAACTCAAAAAGCTTAATTTTGAGTAGGAATACATCTTGGGCAACATGCCAGAATGTAACAGTTCTGAGGAAAAAAATTCTCTGCTTTTTCCTTCTCCGTACTCTTAGAACAGTCACAGAGTACTTTGCTTCTGGCCAGCAAATGTATGGACTTTCTTCCTACACCAAGCAATTCTTAGATGACCCCTGGGTGTCTTACAACTTAACTCACATTAGCACACTAGCTGCCCAAATCCCACAGGTGAAGGCTCAGTCCCTCAGGACTGTTCGAAGTTTAGAGGCCAATCCCAAGTCCAGCTTGTCACCTGTGCTTCTGATTGGTGGGCTATAAATTGCTGGTTTACATAGCCTTGTCCTCAGGTTCAATCATTTGCAAGAATGGCTCACAGAACTCATGAAAACAGTTTACTATTACCAGTTTATTACGAAATGACACAATTAAGGAACAGTCAGATGGAAGATGGCACAAGGCCAGGTATGGGGGAAGCAGTCCAGACCTTCCATGGCCTCCCTGGGCACGTCTCTCCCAGCACCTCCACATGCTCGACCACCTAGAAACTCTCCAAACACTGTCTTTTTGGTTTTTTATGGAGGCTTCATTATGAAGACATGACTGATTAAATTATTGGCCATTGGTGACCAGCTGAACCTCCACCTGTTTCCTCCTCCCTTCTTAGGACCGAGGGAGTGTGGAGGTAGGGCTGAAAGTTATAACCCTGTAATCAAAGGATGGTTCCCCTGGCAACCAACACACACTGCCCCTCCCCCCCATTATCTGGGGGCTTTCACAAAACCACCTCATTAACATAAATCAGGTGTGTGTGTGAACTGAAGAGGGTGCTTATTAAGAATAACAAAAGACCTCCATCTCACCTTTAACACTCTGGACCTATTTCAGAACTGTGGAACAAAATCTAAATATTATAACAAAAGATGTTCTTATTGCGCTTACCATTCAGGATATTACAAGGATTGTAGAAGCTAGATGCCAGGAATCTTGAGAAAGGCCAAAAGATCTATTTCTTATTATAGCACAGCATCAGAGGTGTTAAACATGTAAATCAGGGATCACCATCCAGACCACCCTCAGGTGTGAGGCAAGTAAGATAATGTGTGACTACACCCAGGTGGATAAAAAAATAGAGTCATGGGGACCCGATGAATGGGGAAGTGTGTAACTTTCTAAAGGGAGCAGCCAGTACTTGGCTGTAGTAAATTGTTGTCTGTAGGAATGTGAGACCAGTATTTTCAGTCCTCCCCAATTGTCAAGGGACCCAGAAATCTGGTTTTTATGTAAAATGACATGTTTTTAAACACTGGCAACATTTTTTGAAAAATTGAATGCTGTATTACAGACCCCAAATTTCTTAGGCAAGATTTCTAATGACTCCCGGTTTGCTTCCTTTCATTTAGATCAGACTTTCAAATTTCATTTTTTTAGTCAAGAAATCTGTTCCTTTAAATGAAATTTATACAGAAGTCTGATAAATAAAACCACCACCAACAAAAATGGTTGGGGGTGGGGTGAAGTTGGAGCTTCAGCTCCCTTACTTCGTGTTTCTAGTCCTGTTTCATGACTCACCAGTTCTAGAAACTAGAGCTATAGCACAGATCTGAATGCTATACCAAAGGCCTCTTGAGATGGAATTCTGTTTTTTTTATTCAAATTGACAATTTGCCTCCTGTTTTCTTCTTGAGGCCACCCTTATAATGTAATAGACTGTATCATCAACCTAGGAAAGGATGCTTGTCTTTTAAAATTGTTATACATGTTGGGGCAGGAGGAAATACACAGATCATTTCAGTGATCTATATATTCAGACATTTCAGACATGATCCTGTTGTAAGCCATTTTAAATTAGAATCAGCACTTTCAAAATCCATTCTTATATCGCCATGTAGATTCATAAAAATGTTTAGAATTTGAGATCTAAGTCAAAATCATATAAGCTAGCCCCTAGAACAACCTGGAATTCCTTCTGGGTTTAAGCAGAATGTAGGAAGTCCAGAGAAAATTGGATTCTATGGAATCCAACGCTACTATTAGATCACTTAGTACTAGAAAAATAGAACTTTTCATAACTGAGTTCCTATTAAAACAATTAAAACGGGCCTACAAGTCAGCCTTTTCTATTCTGAGCTTCTTCAATCTTGGGTTTTCTGCACCCCTACTATCCAAATAACACAAGATTTTAAAATCTCCATAAAGGCATGTTTCGGGCATCTGATTCAAGATAGCTTTGTCAAAATCCGTAATGAAACTAGATATTTTACTTCTAAACAGATGTTGTTTTAAACGGATTTCATTCATAACTTTTGTATAAAATTAGTTGGGCAGTCTTTGGGAGAGGCAGACCAGGCTACTGAATACTACTAGTGAAAAACACATCCTCAGATGTGGGTTATTTGCTTAATAAATTTCAAATGCTTCATGCAAACCTCATATTTCTTTGGCCTTCCTGACCTCTTTCCCATCCACTCAACGGAGAGGCAGGACTGGAAAGTGGCATAGAAACGTTATTTTCGTCTATCCTTCTCCTACATACTCCACAGTATTTATCACACAACTTTCATCTTCTTGCCTGAACACAAACTCCCTCGAAAAGAACAGAAATGATTTGTCAATATTTTCTCTTTTATTTCTTGCCTCCTGCCTACAATTCTCTTTTGGCTAACTTCTGTTGAACTCTTGACCTTGGGTAAAGATGCAGCTTTGCATGAATATTTGAAAGTGACTTTTGGTGATTTAGCTGCTAAATGTATATGATAGAAATCCAGCTTACCTTGGAGGCTCTCAGGGTTTTTAACTCACCGTGCCAGAGAGCAAAGCAGTCTGGGGAAAAGCCAGCTAATGTCTCCCAGCTGTGCTGGGGAAGTGTGAACAGCTCTGTCAGAAGCGTTGCCTTTTTCTCTTCTTTTCTAGACAGTACCTTATACGCAAACCATCACTTCTCATTTGCCGTGTGGACAACGGTGATGAAACTGCTGCTTTATTGCCCACGGAGAAGCCAACTGGGGAGTCTGGAGCTGATCCTGTAGTTCCCCTGGACAAGAGAAGTTTTAAACTCAGGCCTGGTCCCGGAGTACACACAAAGAGAGCTGACAGAAAATATATATTTACAGTTTTGGCCTAAAGGTTGCTGGCTGACCAATAGGTAATACGAGGAGAAATGGTCTTTTCTGGAGTTGTAATTCTTTTCAGGTGACAAAATTAAATGCCATCCCTTAATCCTGGGAGCAATTCAACCTTTCTCAGTAAATTTCCAAAGTGGGTTTGTTAGCAGGTTGGGGCTATTGTATGTTCAAGGCTGTTAGGAGAAGTGACAGAAACATAGGGAACAAAACCTCAGAAGTAAATATTAAATTTTAGCTATGGGCCAATCATTCTCCTCTTTAATGCTTTATCGAAAAGCAGATACTGAATGACCGCATATGTTCAGAACTATTTGTGGCAAACCCTTCATGTCCTCCCAGGAGCCATTCCCCCTACCCCTTCCTTCCATGGCAAACCCCTCCTGTCATGGAAGGCTGCAAGTTTGGGGAACTTGCTTTCCTAGATTCCCTTGCAAGCAGAAATAGTCAGTGACATAATTCTGACCTGTGAGTTATAAGAAATCTTGTGACTTTCCAGAAAGATTTTTCTCTATGATTAAAAAATGATGAGGATGAAAAAGCCTTTTTTCCTTTTAATCTTCTGACATTAGAATGAGGCTTCATGAGAACAGGGACTTCGTCCATTTTGTTTATGGTTATGTCCCCACGCTTACAACGATGTGTGGTACTTAGTAGTTTCTCACCGTATTTACTTACTGGCTGAATGAGGGAATACACGCAAATATTTGTGAGAGAATGTGATGTTTAGAACTGCAGCAGCCATTTTGTAACCTTGAAGCAAGAACCGTTAAGAAAATAGCCAACGCCATGTCACCATGGAAGTTCCTTGATGGCATCATTGAGCTACCGAGACAGTCTTGTGGCAAATTACCTCTGAATTTCTCTTAATATACAACAAAATCTCCCATTTTTATTTATTTTTTTAATTTTCTTTTTTAAAGATTTTTTAAATTTATTTGTCAGACAGAGATCATAAGTAGGCAGAGAGGCAGGCGGGGGGGCGGGGAGCGGGCTCCCCGCTGAGCAGAGGGCCCGATGTGAGGCTCGATCCCAGGACCCTGGGATCATGACCTGAGCCAAAGGCAGAGGCTTTAACCCACTGAGCCACCCAGGCACACCCCCACCCCTATTTTTAAAACTACTTTTCACTGGTTGGTTCACTCAATAAATATTTCCTGAGTGCCCAATCTGTGCTAGGCTTCATACTAAGTTCTGGGGAGACAGCAATGAATAAAACAAAGTCTTTATCTCCGCCTTAGTGGAAACAGACAGCCAATGAACCAATGCACCAGTGAATGTATTTTGTATGGTAAGTCGCACTGTGGAGAAAAATGAAGCTGAGTAAGGAGGAATGGGGTGGAGTGGGCAGAAGTGCTGAGCAGGAGAGGTGTTGTTGTTCCTACTTCACATAGGGTGTTCTGGGAAGACCTTGCTGGAAAAGTGACATTTAAGCAGGAATGGTTGAATGAGGAAGGGATTTATGCCATCATCTGGGGTTGGAAGAGCATTCTGTTCAGAGGAAAGAGAAATGCAAAGGCCTTGAGGTGAGATACATGCTTGTGTTTTAAGAACAGCAAGTAGGCCTGTGTGATTAGACTAGAATGAGTGAAGAGATTAGTAGGAAGTGAGTTCAGAGAAGATGGGAAGCCATTGAGGTGGAAGGTGGTTTAAGCAGAAGAGTGACTTAATTGGATATACTTTAAAAACACCCACTGTTTGGGGTAGAAATGGAAACAAGGACTCGTCTGGAATAACCCAGGCAGGAAATGATAACAGGTTAGACCAACATGAAACAGGTGTTTTAAGAAGAGGTCAGATCTGTATATATTTTGAGAGTAGAGCTATCTTGTCAGAGGTATTTTAGACAAAAAACAAAACAAAACAAAAACAAAAAAACCCAAGGATTATGTACTTCTGCTTTACACACTTATTTTTCTAGTCCTTTCCCAACTCTACTCATCAACTATTTATCACCATGTTCTGAGATTTATTTGAGAAAGCTTTTTTAGAGCTTTGCCATTTTATAGTTAATATTAAGTAGTCCTGGAAGATGATGGCTATTTCTGTCACAATCCACTTCTGATCCCAGCAATATTCTTGAGAAGAATGAAAAACTATTACCTCTTGCGCACAAGTTTAAAGTATTCATATACCTTGGATTATTTTCCCATATTGAATGCTAGAGTCCATTACTGACTTAATTCATAGGATCCCAAGTCTTTAACTGAAATCACTCAAGATGGTCTTGTCCAGCTTCCCTATTTTAAAGACAGAGAAACTGAGGTTCTGACAATTTCTGTGAGCCTCAGCTGCATCATTAGTAGAATGAGATGATAATCCTAAATGTTTTCCCAAGGGTTCCCTAGCCTTTTGATTTCTTTGATTTAAAAATTTAGGATTGTTATAGTGTCACACTTTTGTAAAAATACCAAGTCAACTTCAGTTTGAGTTCCAGTTTGCTTGATTTCAGGAAATGCAGATGCTGATTGTATTTCCTTCCCTGAGAGTATCTGAGAAATAAATGACTATATATTTGACGGATCTACCCTGGTTGTCATTTGCCATTTCAACCAGCTGACTTGCTCCGGAGCACAGGCCAAGGCTCATTCTCTTGCTGTTCTCTTCTTGCAATTTTAGGCCAGCTTCTGTAGGCATCTGTGCTGCCTGGAACACTGTATTTTTCGCAAAGATATCACCGTTACTTTAAATGAGCATTTTCTGAGGTCTTGAGGATAATGTACTGTGAGTCCAGTGAAGAACGGCTCTTTGATTCTATCAGTCCTGGGAGTCCCCAGGTCCAAACCTTCCCACTGTGGTTCTCTCTGGGGTTCCTCTTTTTTAGCATCTTTGCTTGGCTTGAACCTAGTAGTCACGGCCTTATGACCATATTAAAGGGACCAGTTTGGTTGTACCAAAGTGAGGATCTGAAACAAATATATCATACCCAATATAGCAATTGTATTTGTTTCCTATGGCTGCTGGAATGAATTACTACAAACTTCATGACTGAAACGACAGAAATGTATTCCCTCACAGTCTGGAGGCCATAAGTCCAAGATAGTTATCACTGGGCAGAAATCAAGGTGTCAGTAGGGCTTTACTCCCCCTGGAGGCTCTAGCAAAGATTGTTTCTTGCCTCTTCAGCTTCAGGTGGCTGCCTGCACTCCTTGACTTGTGTCTCTATCACTCCAATCTCTGCTTCCATGGTCACATTGAGTCCTCCCGTCCCGTCTATGTCATATCTCCTTCAGCCTCTACGATTTTGACACCAGTTCTAATGCGTGTGTTTTTTCCATGCCACCAAGCAAATCTGACCCCGGAGTGCCAAACGGTTCAACTCAATTCTGATACTACCTACCTGAAGAGAGCAGCAGATCTCACAGGTTAAGGACTCAGTCCTATAAGACTGCCATCCCTGCCCCCTCCTCCCACTTAAGATGTTGATTGTAAATCCAGGTATCACCTGTGATTCTGACTGACTCCCTCCTTGGAAATTTGCTAGAGTACCCACAGAACTCTGAGAAATATTTTACTTACCAGATCACCTGTTTATTATAAAAGGATATAACACAGGAACAGCCAGATGGAAGAGACACATAGGACAAGATATGTAGGAAAGGACATGTGGCTTCCATGTTCCTCTGGGCATCATACTCCCAGAGCCTACAAATGTTCACCAACCTGGAAGCTCTTCAGACAAAGTCCTTTTAGGTTTTTAGGGAAGCTTCATTACAAAGGCCCGATTGGTGTAACTCATGGGCTACTGAAGATTGAAGTCAATCTCCAGCTCCTCTGCTCTCCCCAGAATTTGGGAACTTTCAACCCCATCCCTCTAATCACATGGTTGGCTCCACCAGTAACCAGCCCCCCTTCCTCCTGTTACCTAGGGGCTTGCCAGAAATCACCTTGTTAACATAACAAAAGACACTTTTATTGCTCTCCTTACCGGGAATTACAAGGGTTTTAGGAGCTCTGTGTCAGTAATGAGATAAAGACCAAATACAGATTTCTTATTATAAATCACAATGTCACAGGGGCACCTGGGTGGCTCAGGGTGTTAAGCCTCTGCCTTCTGCCCAGGGTCCGGGGATGGAGCCCCTGCATCGGGCTCTCTGCTCAGCAGGGAGCCTGCTTCCCCCTCCCTCTCTGCCTGCCTCTCTGCCTACTTGTGATCTCTCTCTCTGTTAAATAAATAAATAATCTTTTTTTTTAAAAAAAAGGAAATACTATAAATCACAATGTCACAGCTTCTCTCTTCTATAAAGACACACATTGTGTCATTTAGGGTGCACTTGGATAATAGTGGGTAACCTCCCCATCTCAAGATCCTTAGCTTAATCACATCTGCAAAGGCCCTTTTCTAATAAGGGAACACTTACAGGTTCCAGAGATTCGGAGATGATATCTTTGGGGGCCATGATGCAGCCTACCACAGTAGTCTGTAGTGCTGTTCACCAAATAATTTCCATTTGTAATCTCCTAGACATTGGAGTATTGTACTGCCTGACTTCTTTGGTTGAATGGGGGATGTGACCAATGAGTAAAAGTAACTTGTGTTACTTCTCAACTTAAGCATGTAATTGCTAGTGCCAGAACGAGAGAGCTGCGTTCCCTATGCTGTGAGCACAGGAAATTTCAGAATGATGGCTATACCATCCAGCTGGTTTCTCTGTGGAAGGAGATGAAACAGAGACCCTGGCTGACCTGCAGTGATGTAAACCATGAGTAAAGAATACACCTGTGCTGTTAAAGTCACTAAATTGAATTGTTTTCATTTCGATCATTTTTCTGCAGCATAACTTCACCTACCTTGATTGATATACCCAGAATCTAAGTTCTCAACAACCAGAAGGCCAGAGAAAGAAAATAGTTTTCCTTTTATCACAATCTAAAACTTTCCTCCCAAATGATTCTAAGTGAGAAATTCCATTGTCCATTTCTCCCAGGAAAAATCGTCCCTCCAAAACTCACATCAGAGTTCAATAACTGATCACCAGTACGTTCCCCAAAATGTAGGTCCTTCCATCTTTTTATTAATAACAGCTTTATTGAGACATATTGAGACATATTATAATTGGATATAATTCATATACCATGAAAGCCACTCATTTCACATATATAATTTACTGTTTTTTTAGTATATTCACAGAGTTTTGCAACGACTGCCACTGATTTTAGAACATATTTGCTAACCCCAAAAGAAATCCCATAGCTATTAGCTTGTTACTCCCCATTTATTTCCTTCTACCTCAATGTCTGGCAGCAACTAATCTACTTTCTATCTCTATGGATTTGCCTATTATACACATTTCATATAACTGAGACCACTCGCTATGTGATCTTTTGTGACTGGGCTCTTTCATATGTCTTTAAGGATCATCGGTATTGTAGCGTGTATCAGCACTTCATTCCTCTTGTGGGTGAATAATATTCTATTGTATAGATATATGACATACAGTTTATCTATTCATTAATTAATGAACATTTAGGTTGTTCCTACTCTCTGGTCATTATGAATAATTCTCTGTGAACATTTGTATCTAAGATTTTGTGTAGACATATGTTTTTAATTCTGGGTCATTCAATCTTAGAATAACATGTGGACCATGAACAGTCCAGCCTAGTTCCTTTTCAAAATCTCTCCTCTACTTTGAGATGGTGAGGTTACATATCTGTAGTAGTTTTCTGTAATTGATGTAGCGAATTACTACATGGGGCTCAAAGCAACATGAATTATCATCTTAAAGTTCTGGAGTTTAGAAATCTATAATGGATCTCCTTGGGCTAAAGTCAAGGTGTTAGCAGGTACTAGAGGGTGATCAGTTTCATCTTCAAAGCCTGCAGTCTTTGTCTTACTGTATCCCTCATTGTGATTTTCTCTTCTGCCTCCATCTTCCATGTTTAAAGGATGCTTGTGGTTACACCAGTCCCACTTGGATAATGTAGGTCATCTCCTTATTTTAAGGTCAGCTGATTAACAACTGTAATTCTAACTGCAACCTTAATTCCTCCCAACCATGTAATATAGCATATTCACTGATTCTGACACAACTCTCTGGCCCCTTTCAGGAGGCATTATTTTGCCTACCACAATACCTTTTTAGCTGTCTTGGAGTCTCTGCTCCAGGTCTTTTGGAAATAACTATTTGAATACACACACACACACACACTCACACACACACACTTGAAAAGCAATATAGATACACAGCAGTCTAAATCAATACCTAAGGGAAAAACTTGCAAAATGTCTAACTACTTCAGAGGATAGTGTGGCAGTTTCTTGCAAAACTAAACATACTAGTACCAGATGCTCCAGTAATCATGACTCCTTAGTATGTACCCAAATGAACTGAAACCTTGTAATAACACTCATAGTTTATTCATAATTGCTAAAATGTGGAAGCAATGAGGTGTCCTTCAGCAGAGGTAAACAAACTATGGTACATCTAGACAGTGGAGTATTATTTAGTAATAAAAAGAAATGAGCTAACAAAAAATAAGGATAAATTAATGAAAAAAATTAACGAGATATAGAGGAAACTTAAGTGAATATTGCTAAGTGAAAGAAGCCAATCTGGGTCACCTCGGTCACTCAGTTAGGCATCCGACTCTGGATTTCAGCTCAGGTCATGGTCTCAGAGTGGTGAGATCATGTCCCAGGAGTTGGGTGTTGCACTTAGTAAGGAATCTGCTTGAAATTCTCTTTCTCCCTCTCCCTCTGCCCCACCACTCACTCTCTCTCAAATAAATAAATAAATCTTTTTAAAAGAAGAAGCCAATCTGAAAAGACTACATATTATTGTATGATATTAGCCATAGGACATTCTTTGAAAGGCAAAGTATGGAGGTGGTAAGATCACTGGTTACCAAGGGTTTGGAGGGAGAGAGTAAGATCACGATGAATGGGTGAAGCAGAGGGGATTTGGCGGACAGTGAAATTCTTCCTTATGACACTATAATGGTAGGAACATGTCATTATACATTTGTCAAAATCCATAGAATGTACAACAGAAAGAGTGAACCTAATGTAAACCAACCTTAGTTAATAGTATATGCATGTTGGCTCATCAATTGTAACAAAGGTACCACAATAACGCAAGATATTAATGAAAAGGTAAACTGTGGGGGGGAGGGGACATATGGAAACTGTACTTTATGCTTGTCTGTAAATCTAAAACTGCTCTAAAAATAAATTTTTATTAGTAATGATTAGTAATATATTTATTAATATAAGAAATCTATTCATTAATTAAAAATTCAAATCTATAGAGATGTACTCTGACCGCTATAAGGGTAAGGTTTCGCAATATTTTTCAGAGAAGTGTAGCTCCTGGGATCTGCCCTTTTTGAATCTCTGGACTTCAGACATCTTTCTCTCATGTGTACAACTAAAAGCCCATGGAGTGTTTTTCTCATATGAAAATAAGGTCAATTGGCTTCATAAATAAATTTTAGTCTCTACTTCATAAAAGAGAGAACAATTAAATGACAGTTTTTACAGAATCAACTCATTAGAATTTCAAACATTCTTAGGGGCCAGTGCCCCCTGCCACAACTCTGTTATACCTATAATACAGGTAAAAAATCCCAAACAGGTTTCCATGCTTAGTAGCTATTTATGTTAGCTGAAATTTGGAAGAATTTCATTTCCAGTAACAGCCATTGTATATTTAATCTCAAAGTAAGCTATTTTTGCACTTTTTAAGTCATCTTCAGACCCCTCAGGGGTTTGTTCTTTTAGAAAAGAAAAGAAGTCTCCGCCAGTGAACACTGAAATAGACATCTGAGCATTGCCATCATTTCCTGTTTTTCTGTGAGGATTTCTGGCGGTCAGACTTATTCATCATTAACACTTCTATTCAAAAATTATGAAAATTCAAGTCAATCACCAAGAAAGTGAACTTATTTAAGTCTTGGGCAAGATTCTTGGCTGGGAATGGGGATATGATCTTTGAGAAGGTTAAAAAAAAGAATTTACAATGAATAAAATTCAGAAACTGCTCAATTTGCTCATTTTTAAATATAAAGCAGACTACAGTTAAGAATCTCTAACAACTTTCTATTGAGGACTGTGAATTGTCTGTGATTTTATCCTACTCATAAATTAATAAGCCTTTCACAATTTCATGCATGCTGAGGGAAAATATAAGACTTCTGGGTCAGAGACAAAGGATTTTATGATGCATGGGCCAGCAAGCAGCATAAGTATGAATATATTTGTGTTATTTTCCCCATCCCCAGGACCCCCAGGGGCAACACAGATAGGCCTTGGTAGATATACCAGGTTGTATCACAGGAGCAGCCTTAAGCTTGGAAACCCATTTTTAAAATAATGACCGATAAGCATGAGTTTACTTTACCTCCTTTACCCTGGAGGAAGACACTAGGTTTCAAGGATGTAAGCAAACCTATTCTTTACTCTGGAGGGAGAAATTGTTTCATATTTACAGTATATAAACATCTTTGAAAATATATCCTGGACAAAAAAAAAAAGACATACAGTGACTGGCTCATAAGGTATGCAGAACTCTGTGACCCATGGAGAACCATCTCCCAATCTTTCCTTGAAATATCTGACATATGCTGTACTCTTTTAATAAGATGATTCTACTGATATGACAGATCCGTACCCTTTTTTCATATGTGATTTAGGTTCCCACACTATCAGAGGCAGTGATTTGTTCAGAAACATCTAAATTCTCGCCTAATACCCCTCGGAATTAAAGTCTGGTTCAGTGGTGTGGTTAGTGATCAAAGATGAATCCAAGCTAATGGACACATACAGGCATTGAACAAAGAACTTAGGTTTCAGTCACCTGAGCTAGAAACCATTTATTAGATTTAGCCAAACTCTGGGAGCAATCCTGAATTCCTCCATTGCCTGCCCTGGTCTCCACACCCACTCAATCACTAATCCCACTGATAGGCCTCTTGGACCAAACTGTCCTCTCCAGCCCTATGCTATAGTTCATGTCCTCTTCTTACCTTGCTAAACCTATTGTCATATGTCTCATCTCTCTCCTTGTTGGCTTCTTTCTTTCCAGCCTTGTCCAACTTGACTCCACCATTCACACAGTGGACAGAACGAATGCAAATCTTAACATGTCATTTCTGTTCTGAAGATCTGCACTACCTCAGAGCTATGGATAAATGTCCAATGTCCTTAGCATGGGACAGTTACCTTCCTGCAGTTTGGCTCCTGATTAAAACTTCAGACAAAACACCAAATTTACCCCACCTTATGCTGCTAGCATTTTCATCTGCAAAAAGATATAATAAGATATAATAATAGTATCTACCTCATAGTTGCTCTGAGAATTATATGTGTTAATGTGTGTTCATTGATTACTCATAATAATTGCTCAAGAAGTGTCATAAGGAGAGTAATTCTCTAGCCTCATCAAACTGCTATCAGTTTCTCCAATAGACTAGATCAACCCCTATCAACTTCTTGGGCACTTTTAAAATACTTTATCATCTTGGATACTGCTTTTACTCATCACAGAGCCTATAATAAAATAATGCTTTTTTTTTTTTTTTAATGCTTCCAGTCTACTCTCTCTACTGCCGAGTAAAATTCAGAAGACAGGGATTATATTTGACTCATGTATGGATTCCTAAGGCCATCCCCTTTTCTGGCACATAAAAATCCCTTAGTAAATATTTGTGGAGCAGTTGTGTTTTATTTCTGTTTTCATGGATATAGACGGAATATGCCCAGCAGATCTTTCCCTGCTCTTTCAGGTCTAGGTTTTGTAGTTATAGGCACTACTTTCAGGCCTTCTGACTGTCTTTGTTCTACTTTTTCTCTTTAGAGCCGTTGCTCACAAACCCAATAGTTTTTGATTGTCACATCTTAGAGTCTCCCCACCCTCCATCCCCTTGGCTCTGGCTAGAAGTATATTACATATGAATAATGCAAGAGTTGCACTAATGCTCTTGTTGATAAATCTAGTAGGCAGGCTTGGGGGTACTGATTTTTTAGTTACTCCAGTTCTTCAATGTAGAAATATCTAACCTTATAAGACCCATTTACTGAGGATGTAAGTGAAAGGAAGGTACAATATCTTTGCTGCTATATTTTGTCTCACTATCCCTTCTTGTTAGTTTTCATTTTTGTATGTAGCTTTCCACATACGTACTAGAAGATAAAACAAGAAACATACGAAATGGCCTATGTACTTAATTACCTTGAAGACTGCATGATTCTGATCACTTTGTTAAGGTGGCGTTTACCAACTTTTGCCATTGCAAAGCTATTTCTCCTCTTGTAGTGAATAAATATTTATAGGGAAATAATTTAAGAGTATGCAAATATTCTGTTCTTCATCAAACTTTTACTCATTAACTTAATATCCATTAATAGTTCTTGCCTAAATAATAATAATAATTATGATGGTCACAAAAGTGATGATTTTCAAACTCACATCGAACGCCCCTTACGTGATGCATTAAGAAGGACAAATCATCATATATGTAGTGTTCCTTCAAAAAATGCATAATTAGAATCTGTTAATGAAGAAACATCAAACAAGCCCAAACTGAGGATATTCCAGAAAAGAAATGGCATGTAATCCTAAAATGTTGGTGTCAGAGAAGAAAAAGAAAGACTGAGGAACTGTTATAGATCAAAGGAGCCCTAAAACACTAACAATTAAATACAATGTGTTTTGGATTGGTTCCTGAGCCAGAAAAATTTACTATAAAGGACATTACTGGGATAACTGGTATTTCAGATATTGACTATGCATTAGGTGATAATATTATAACAATGTTAAATTTCACAAATACAGTAACTGCACTGTGGTTATGTGAGGATGATACGCTGCTGCTGAAGAAATACATAGTGAATGTTAAGGAGTAATAGGAATGATATAGGCAACTTACTCACAGTGGCTCAGAAAAAATATGTATGCATATATGGTCAATTAAAGCAAGAATGAGGCAATTGTGATAAAGTGTTAATAATGGTGGAATCTAGAAAAAGGGTCCATGGGAGCTCTTTGTACTATTTGTATTTGTACTACTCTTTGCAATTTTTCTTTAAAGTTTGAAATTATGTTTTTAAAAAGTTTAACTATTTTTTGCATAAAAAAAGAATGTATGATTTTATGATCTTATACACTTATTGCTATGTTTTTAATATGATAAAGCTTTCAGGAACCTGGGTGGCTCAATTGGTTAAGCAACTGCCTTCAACTCAGGCCATGATCCTGGAGTCCCAGAATTGAGTCCCACATTGGGCTCCCTGCTTCTCCCTCTGACCCTCCCCCCTCTCATGCTCTCATTCTCTCTCAAATAATACAATCTTTTTAAAAAAGATTTTATTTATTTATTTGACACAGAGAAAGAGATCACAAGCAGTCAGAGAGGCAGGCAGAGAGAGAGGAGGAAGCAGGCTCCAAACTGAGCAGAGAGCCTGATATGGGGCTCGATCCCAGGATCCTAAGATCAATACCTAAGCCAAAGGCAGAGGCTTAACCCACTAAGTCACCCAGATGCCCCAATAAATAAAATCTTTAAAAAATATGATAAAGCTTTCTTAGATATTATATTAGAAGTATATTATCCTTTTGATTTTTACTTTTTAATTGTAAGAAACTTCTCTGTATGTGTACTCTCCAATTGCAGGGAAACCCTTATTTATAAAAACAAAGCAGTTAAGGATGTATAATAAATAACAGACACTAGAAATAACCACACGATCAGGCCTTTGGAACCCAGAGCATCCACTGTTATGATTCATGATTTAAGAGCATCTCCAGAACCTCCAATATCTTTACTTCCTCTTAGCAGATTGTGGCCATTGATCTCTTGCCTGAAGATGATGCTATTGCTATTCTCAGACTTAGCTTTTTTTTTTTTTCTTTCTTTTTGAAACCTCTGATTCTTTCTGTACCTCTGTTTCTCTTGTGTATCTTGCATTCAAAGTATCTCAGAGGAAGATATGACTGGGTTACTTAGTCAACATCTATTACTGAGCATTGCAGTTGGGTGGGTTTCCTTCATCAATCCATCTGATAAGCAGCTGGACTGCCTTAGGTCAAGCTCAGGATCCCAATTTGATATATAGCAGAGCCAACCAAACCAAAGATTCTTTGCAGACCTAGACAACAGAGATTGTATTCTATGTTATAGCAATGTTTTTGGTTCAGTGGGCATCGGTCAGTTTATCATGCCTGTAGAACACAAAGAAAATAAACACATGAAAAAAGAACCACCTGTAGTCAATTTCTTCAAAGGGAACATTCCCATTTTCATCACTCAGGCCTGTTAGGGGGAATAAGGATGGATTAGTGCCTATCTGAGTAAAATCTGTATATCTGTATGATCATAGAACATAGAAAAATCCAAATGTACTTTCTTTATGTAAGCCATAGGGCAGACATCGAGAAAACATGGACATTGGGGAGGGTATGTACTATGGAGAGTGCTGTGAATTGGATAAGACTGAGGATCACAGACCTGTAGCCCTGAAACAAATGATACATTATATGTTAATAAAAAAAATTAAAGATTCACTACAAAAAAAAAAAAAGAAAAAAAAGAAAAGAAAAAAGAAAGCATGGTCATTTGTGCCATGAGTCACATGGAGTTTGAAGTCAAGGGGATTGGCTCCAATTCCTACCCCCATCACTTATTGGGGTACATGGTTTTGGAAAATTACCTCATCTGAATCTTGATTTCCTCAATGGTGAAACCAATATGATAAAATAGCTCAGTGAAATATTAAATTACCCTATGAGAAGATTGCTGTGGGGATTCAATAACATGACATATATAAAGCATTTAGCATAGTATTTGGCACATAAAAAGAGGTCAATCAATGATAATGTTTATTATTATAAAATCTGCTTTAGGGTTACTGCACATCTGTAGCTAAGGATAGTATATAAAGTTATTTTCAGTAAATTAATTTATGTGTGTGAGGCACTGCCCTATATTTTCAGTTCTTTTGCTTTCTGACCCTTTTTTTTTTTAAAAGATTTTATTTATTTATTTGTCAGAGAGAGAGAGAGAGAGCGAACACAGGCAGACAGAGTGGCAGGCAGAGGCAGAGGGAGAAGCAGGCTCCCCATAGAACAAGGAGCCCGATGTGGGACTCGATCCCAGGACACTGGGATCATGACCTGAGCCGAAGGCAGCTGCTTAACCAACTGAGCCACCCAGGCGTCCCGCTTTCTGACCCTTTTAAAAAAAATATTCTTTTTATATATGCTTCACCCAAAGATAACATCTTATATAACTGTAGTATACTGCTTAAACCAGGAAATTTATATTGGAACAAACTATTAACTCAGTTATAGATGTTATTTGGATTTGACTAGTTGGTTTTTTTTTTTTCCATTTCTTTCAGTTCTTTTACTCAATCCATTTCTAGTTTACAGGTGACAGATTCAAACAGAATTAACAGAATTTCATCGTACAGCACAGAATAGTTGTGAGCTCCCGCCACCCCCCATTGCAGTAACCATCATAGTTTAAAAAAGATGGACTGGGGCATCACTGGTTTTCTTGACATCCAAGAAGGAAGTATTCTTGGGGTGTCAGGGTAGCTCAGTCAGTTAAGCAGCTGCCTTCGGCTCCGGTCATGATCCCAGGGTCCTGGGATCGAGTTCTGCATTCTCCCTCTGCCAGCAACTCCCCTTGCTTGTGCTCTCTCTCTGTCATTGTCAAATGAATAAATAAAATCTTAAAAAAATCAAAAAAGAAGGATGTATTCTTTAGGAAAGTCCAATCCTCCTAAAGGTACATAGGGCGGAAGGAATTGTGCCTTGGGCTATAACGATGAAGAACATTTTGTCACTGCAGCTGGCTAATTCACATCAGGACTTGCACAGAATGATCCTCGAAGTCTGACAACTCTCACTCCAAAAGGAGAGGAGGCACGATAGTGTCCAGTGGGCAGGATACTGAGAGCCACAACACCGCCTTCCCAATCCCTGTGGACCAATGGGAATAACCTCTACCCAGCCCTAGCACTTTCTTCTGCCTCCAGTACCAGGATTGCACTAAATGCAGAGTCAGTGAAGAAAAGCTTTTAATTTGGGGAACTGTCTAGGGAAAATAAAGAATGCAGTTTGTTTCCCATTCACAGGGGACTCATTTTTTAGGTTGGAGTGCCTGGCAATGCCTGGTGTCTTATTTTATCTTATTTTTTAAAAGATTTTCATTTTTTTACTTGACAGAGAGAGAGAGTAGGAGCTAGCACAAGCAGGGGGAGGGGCAAAAGGAGAGGGAGGAGAAGGAGGAGGAGGCTTCCCACTGAGCATGGAGCCTACTGTGGGTCCCGATCCCTGGACCTTGGATCATGACCTGAGCCAAAGGCAGACACTTAACCGACTGAGCTATCCAGGTACCCTTTGGTTTTATTTTTAATAACCTTAATGTACCATACATTTAGTCAGTTTGTCAATCAACATTTTAGTTAAGTCCTAGGTAAACTCATAAAATATTGTGTTTGTAATCTCTAATAAAAGTAAACTATTTTTTCTCCAAAAACCTTGCAAATTTCTTTACTGCCCATATATTTAACTTTGGACTCACAGTCTAGGTCTATAATAGATTCTTGAAAATTTCTGCAGAATCTTTGTGGTTTTTTGTTTTGTTTTATGCTTTTTATTTTGAGACAATGACAGATTCACAGGAAGTTGCAAAAATAGCACAGAGGGCCCTGGTTACTCCTTACTTAACTTCTCCCAATGGCAATATCTTACATAACAATATAATATCAAGACCAAGAAATGACACTGGTACCATACAATACAAAACTGAGAAGTGTTCACATTTAGACAGTTTTTATGTGCATCCATTAATAAGTTTTTTTGTGTGTGTTTGTATTCATGTATGTGTGTGTTATTATACAACTTTAACCCATATATTGATTCATGAAATCATGGCCACAATCAAGGCACAAAACTGTTCCATCAGCACAAAGGAACTCCCTTGTGCTACCCTTTACCCACCAGTCTCTATCCTTCGGCAAGATTATAAAGTCTTACTTAGGAGTGCCTGAGTGACTCTGTCAGTTAAGCCTATGCCTTCGGCAGGGGTCATGATCCCACGGTCCTGGGATTGACCCCGGGTTGGGCTCTCTGCTCAGCAAGGGGACCTGCTTCTCTCTCTCTCTCTCTGCTGCTTCCCCTCCTTGTGTTCACGCTTTCTCCCCCTTTGTTAAATAAATAAATAAACAAATAATTCTAAAAAAGAAAAGTCTTCCCCCAGAAAAATTAAAATTGTACATATGGTTTGAAGTCTCCTACTTATATGAAGCAGATAGTTTCCATCTAGGATAATACTTAACTCAGAGATTTGATTTTGCAGGATGCCTGAGTGGCTCAGTCAGTTAAGTATCTGCCTTTGGCTCAGTGTCCTGGGATCAAGTCTTGCATCTGGCTCCTTACTCAGCAGGGAGCCTGATTCTACCTCTGCCTGCTGCTACCTCTGTTTGTCCTTTCTTTTTCTCTCTCTGACAAATAAATAGATTAAATTTCTGAAAAAAATTTGATTTCATATTGCTTTTAATTAATGATGCAACAGGTGGAGAAATTCTTAAATAGTGCATACTAAGTAATTTTCTCTAAAGGAGGTAACTATCGTTGGAAAAATACATCAAGAAGTGCCCAGGGCAGAAGGAGAGCCTTCAGAGAGTGAGTGTGTTGACGCCAGAGCTCCTGAAGAAGGAAAGAACTCTAGAGTAGAGGGCAGTGTGCACTGTTTTGCATTTTAAAGGGAAAGGGAAGTGAGTGGTTATAGGACATTCTTGAGGGTGTGGATCCTTTTAATTCCTTTTAAGACAAGTTGTACTGTTGTAGTTTGAGCTTCTCTTTCATCTTAGCCCAAAACGCTTCAGAAAAGTCTTATTAAACTCAAGTTCATTCATTTTTTCACATATTCATTTATTCATCCATTCATCAAATTGTAGTTGAGCACCTTCTATTTTGATGGCATATTCAAGGCTTTGAAGTTATATCAGTGAACACGCCCAAGCCTGCGATCTCACCTGGCTTACACTCTAGTTGAGGAGAGAGACCAAACAGATTAATAATTTTGCAACATGTCAGCTACTATTGAATATTACGAAGAAGAATAAAGCAGGGTATTGGGGTAGTGAGGGAGGGGGGTGGGCATTACTCTAGATGGGGCAGTCAAAGGTGGCGACATTTTAGTGGTGACCCAAATGAAGTGGGGGTGCAATCTCTACAGGTGTCCAGAAGACCAGTGTTCCAGGCAGAGGGAACAGCAAGTAAGCTAAAAGTCGGCCTGGTGTGTTTAAGAAATGGAAAATAGGGCAGTGAAAAACAGAGAGTTTCAGGAAATGATGCATATGATTGCTGTGGAAAGTAAGCAAGGACTGAGTTCTGTGTACTGAAATGAATGGAACAGAAGAAACTTCTAGAACCCAGAGGTCTGAAAATTTTGCTGGTTCTGAGAATATAAGCCATTGTCTCCTTACCCCATCCCAGAAAATTTAGGTACTACTTTGGACTCCTGAAAACAAAGGAGCTGGTAGAAAGTAGAAGACATCATCTCATTTTGATGGGGCAAGGAGTCACTGACATATAGTTTCCTCTGATATAACTCTTTAGAAATACTTGAACTTTCATCAGAATTTTCATTTTAGGTCCTCACAGCTTGTCAAGCAGCTGTTGTGTCACTGTAGTGATCCATTCATTCTTTAACAAGACTCACTAAATTTTGATAATAAAATCACTAGAAGTAAAGTACATGAGCATGGCATCTTGATCTGTCTCGTTCTATACTTTTTGATGTCTACGCAAGTGCCTGGCATGTAACAGGAACTCAATAAATATTTGCTAAAGGAGTGAAAGAAACAATAAATCAAGCAGTCAATTTTGGAATTCAAACAGTGCACATATATATCCTTAAAGAAGTAAATGTGTTTGTTTAGAATGTTAATAACATGTTTAACTGTGTGTTGGTGATTTTTCTCTAGTCAGAAGGTAAATAGGACACAGCCCATCTTAATGAAAAGCTTAATCTTAATTAAAAGTTATAATTTGATGACAGAACATTTGTAATAGCCTCCAATATTTTCAAGTAATAAAAGCTCAATTTAGATAGCCCGTGTTCCTATCCAGATTTTGTGACATATTTTATTACTGAGAAGTATCAGTTTTGAAGAGTGTCAATCGAAATTGAAAATATGCCAGGTTTATTAACACCAGCATTAACAGAGTTTTTAATTAAGTTGCTGATTCTGTCAATAATATAGTTTACTGTTGTTTCTGAAAAGAGTTGTATAAGCATTTCTTTTTCATATAACTTTTTCACATAACTTTTATCCCATACAGGTGTGGAATGGAGCAAAGTTTCAACAAATGTGCAAGAAACTAAGCAAAATTTCATGATGTGTTGTTTTATTTCTATAAAAATAAAAATCTGTTTTAATTTGGTCCCTTTTTTTTTTTAAAGATTTTATTTATTTATTTGACAGACAAAGATCACAAGTAGGCAGAGAGAGAGGAAGAAGCAGGCTCCCTGCTGAGCAGAGAGCCCGATGCAGGGCTCGATCCCAGAACCCTGGGATCATGACCTGAGCCTAAGGCAGAGGCTTTAACCCACTGAGCCACCCAGGCGCCCCTAATTTGAACATTAGTCTTGCTTATTAGACATATGCTTAATTTACTATTGCTTAAATGTCCTATTGAATCAGTGAAATTTGCTTTTTCTTTTTTTTTTTTTAAAGATAGAGAGATGGAACGCCTGGGTGGCCCAGTGGGTTAAAGCCTCTGCCTTAGGCTCAGGTCATGATCTCAGGGTCCTGGGATCTACTCCCGCATCAGGCTCTCTGCTCAGCAGGGAGCCTGCTTCCTCCTCTCTCTCTGCCTGTCTCTTTGCCTACTTGTGATTTTTCTCTGTCAAATAAATAAATAAAATCTTAAAATAAAATAAAATAAAATAAAATACAATAAAATACAATAAAATGAGAGATGGATTCTCTGGAATCCTGGTTCCTGGATAGATGGTTGATGGCAGCTTCAAGATTTGTTTGTAATACAGATTTCAGGATGCTGGAAGTGAAAATTACATTGTTTATGCTTTTTTATACCTGTAAAGTCTTCTACCTCTATTCTCTCATGATGTTATAAATGTTCTCTATCTTTGTGCCAAGCATACAATACAAAAGAGGGCTTACATTTGTAAGAACTGGACAAGATATAATATTCCAGCCTTACTGCAGAATTCGGATACCCCATCAAAAAGCAGAACCTTCATTTTCTACATCAGAAGGTATAGTACTTAAAAGATTCCTATAACTTACATGTTGGAGTTATGTAGTCCAAATAACAATATTTCCCTAGGATATGTTGCCATTCATATTCATTAATTTGTCTGTAAATATTCTGTTCTGTACCAAACCAAAACATGTTGGGTGTTAGAAATGCTGTGTTCCATGCTGAATGATTTGATTCAAATCTTCAACTCTAAAGTCAAATTTATTCTAGTTCGTGTAACTTCAGTAGTGGTTTTTATACATCCTCCATTGATTATCATTTCATATATCAACTTGGTCTTTTGTATCCAACCCTTATTGGAAAGTATGGATTCCTTTAAAGAGAAAACTACATGTGGATTTTAAAGGGAATACTTGTATTTCTCGTGTAACAAGACACACCCCCTTTTTAATCCAGTCTTAGCTTCTGCCAAGGAGTCAATGTAGCCTTGTGGTGGGTTGATGACAAAAATGTTTCCAAATTCTCCACCCCTCCCTCTGAACTTGCTCTTTGCTCTGCTCTGTGTCTTTGCACCTTCTCTCATAAGGAGGTAGATTCTATTTCCCTGTCCCCTGAAGCTGGGATGATCTTGTTTGGGCCAATAGAACACAGAAAAAGTGACAATGTGCCAGTTCTGAGCCTGAGCCTTGCAGATTTCTGCTCTCTCTTGGACCCCTCATCCTGTGAGTAGCTCTCAACTACACTCTCAACTACACTCTCCTATTTGTTAACCACCGTGAAGCGCAACCATGAGCAACTATTTAACTGCTCTGGCTCTTGGTTTCCTCATTTTTAATAATGAAAGCGTTGGTTTAGGGTGGTACATAATGGCCTGTCTACTTTCCACTATGGTTTCTTCTTTGACTTATAACTTACTTAGAAACGTAGTGTTCATTTTGCAAATAGGTTGGCTTTTTAGATTTAAAAAATGACTTCTCACTTTTTACTTCTCTAGGATTGTGGTTGGAGAACATGACCTGTATGGGACCTGGTATCAGAAAATACTGAGTTTGTGATATTGAACATCTTTTCATATGTCTCTTGGCCATCTGTATGTCTTCTTTGGGAAAATGTCTATTCAGATCCTCTACCCATTTATAAATTGGATTGTTTGGGAGTTTTTTTTGCGATTGAGTTATATGTGTTCTTTATATATTTTTTGGATATCTACTGCTTATCAAATACAGGGTTTGCAAATATTTTCTCCTACTTAGTTGGTTGCCTTCTCATTTTGTTGATGATTTCCTTTGCTGTGCAGAAGCTTTTTAGTTTGATGTAGTCCCATTTGCTTAATGTTGCTTTTGTTGCCTTAGCTTTTGATGTCATATACAAAAAATCATTGCCAAAACTGATGTCAAGAAGCTTACTTCCTATGTTTTCTTCTAGGAGTTTTATAGTTTCAGGTCTTATATTCAAGTCTTTAATTCATTTTGAGTTAATTTTTGTGTATGGTTAAGACAGTTGTCCAATTTTCCCAGCACCATTAATTGAAGAGACTGTCCCTTCCCTCACTGTATATTTTTGGATCCTCCATTGTAAAATAATTGACCATATATTTGTGGGTTTATTTCTGGGCTCCCTATTCTATTGTTTTGATCTATGTATCTATTTTTAATGCCAATATCATACTGTTTTGATTTCCAAAGCTTTAAGATATAGTTTGAAATCAGAAAGCAAGCTGCTTCCAGTGTTGTTCTTTATCAAGATTGCTTTCACCATTTTGGGCTCTTTTATGGTTCCCTGTGATTTTTAGGACTGTTTTATTTCTGTGGGAAAAAAAGCCATTGGAATTTCGATAAGGATTGTATGGAATCTGTACACTGTTAATATTTTAACAATATTAATTCTTTCAATCCATGATCATGGAATATCTATTTGTCATCTTCAATTTCTTTCATCAATGTCTCATAGATTTCATTGTACAGGTCTTTCACATCCTTGGTTAAATTTATTCCTACATATTTTATTCTTTTCGATGCAATTGTAAATGGGGTTGTTTTCTTAATTTCTCTTTCTGACAGTTTGTTATTAGTGTATAGAAATGTAACACATTGCTGTATATTGATTTTGCATCCTGCAACTTTAGTGAAATTCATTTATTAGTTCTAACAGATTTCGGTTCATACAATTTTCTGTCTGTGATGTGTACTTTTTGGGTTTAGGATTCTATATATGCTTTTTAGCCCGATCAAGTGTTAGCTCTAATTGCAGCCATCATGGTGGAGGTGGTAGTATATTTGCTACAGCTGATTTACTAGGGTCTCAGAAACATGATATTTGGCTGTGTTGTCTATCCCAATAAAGAAAGGAGATCAGAAATAGTCCCAGCCATATAGAACAGTTGACATTATATAGTTACAATTTTGTCTCCAGCTGGCAGCTCGTTTAGGGCGAGCTTCAGCTGTAGAGAGTTGTCCTGAATGAGCTTATATCATTTTGGGGGCATTCTGCATTCTGCGACTGATAAAGGCAGAGCTATACAGGCACAGTCACTGCAGCCTGACACAAGATGACATTGACAGCCAAAGTGCCTTGTCAGTCACGTATTGGTCATGACTACTAAATATCCTATTCCCCACACTCTTAGTATCTGCTGTTCCAGAGAATCCAAACTGTGACACCCTACAAATACCATGCAATAAAACAAATTCAGATGTGATGCCATTGAAAAGTGGTTCCCAACCCCCCAGAATTTTAACACGTTAGCTGTTCAGGCTCATATCAATAACATTCCAGTAATGCAGCCTTATATTTTATGCCATTGAATGTTTTTGGACTACATAACGTCATGATGGGGTGGGTTGTTTGCTTGTTTTTTTAATGTTGTGCTATATTTTATTTTACAGCATTAGCCGGTACTTAATGTTCTTTTCAATTTTCACCAAAAACAAGTTTTCCTGTTCCCCCAACCTCTCCACCAAGAGCTGACCTGTTGCAGATAAATCAACTGCCTTTAGGGAAGAAAGAATGTTGCTTCTCTGTTTCCTTTCTCCCCTTCTCAGCTAGCTAACTTCACACCTCTTCGAGGACCAAAGCATGGAAAACACCATTTCTTTCAAAGCAAACATTTTGGGCCCATCATTTTTTGGAGCAAATACCTTTGTTCCAACCATTTGAGGGAGTACAATCACCTCCTAAATGTTCATTTAACCTATCTCCAGTTGAATTTCTAATTTAACATCCTGTCTCATATAGCTATTTCAGCTCTTATGTTTAGTGTTTGTCCAGTCTATCTTTTTACATTCTTATATTTTCAATTTTTCTGTCTTTATCCCATAGGGATATCTCTTGTGACAGCATGTGACTGGATATTTTAAAATACAGTCTGTCAAGTTAGGTAGCAAAATTTTCCAGCTTTCCAGATGATTCTTATGGCTAGCATATGTGAGTAGGAGCAGGATGCAAGACTTTCCTGGAACAGTCATAGGGTGGGCAGAGGTTGCTAGGGGACAGCATCAACCTTATCTTTCTTTTCTCTTCATGAATATTAACCAGCCCAAGTAATGAGCCCATATCCTTAGCCTTTATTGTGTTTTCTCAAAATCCAGGGAATGGGGGATGCCTGGGTGGCTCAGTCAGTTAAGTGGCTGCCTTCAGCTCAGGTCATGATCCTAGTGTCCTGGGATCGAGTCCCACATAGGGCTCCTTTCTCGACAGGGAGCCTGCTTCTGCCTCTGCCTGCCTGTGCTCTCTCTCTCTCTCTCTCTCTGACAAATAAAATAAAATAAAATAAAATAAAATAAAATAAAATAAATCCAGGGAATGGTCTGGTTAGTTCATTTACCTGGAGGCATATATGAGTGTTCACCTTCTCATGGGAAAACTGGGTTCCAGTGAACAAGAAAGTTTATGTTTGTTTTAAAGCTAGGAAAAAAAAAAAAACAACACACCTAAGTATTGACTAGGGAAAGTTTTGTGGAGACCTGCCAGAGACCTCTGGAGAGATGTTAGTCCAAAAAACCTGCTCAGGCAAGAAAGTCTAACCTTTGATATGTTTTCCCATTGGGGACTTCTACAAGGAATACACAGATTTTTTTTTTTTTTTTAATGTACTGTAAGCACAAAGATGTAACATCAATAAAATGTTAAAGTGGAAGGAACGAAGAATGAATGGAGAACACGATGGAATTGGAAGGCTTCATTTTCTATGTTGGAAAACAAGACAACTGTATTAATTAGAATGCTATTAGCTATGAGCAAAATATTTCCAAACTAACAGTGGCTTAAGTACTATGACACTCAAAAAATGGGCAGAAGACATGAACAGACACTTCTCCAAAGAAGACATACAAATGGCTAGCAGACACATGAAAAAAATGTTCATCATCATTAGCCATTAGAGAAATTCAAATCAAAACCAAATTGAGATACCAACTTACACCAGTTAGAATGGCAGAGATTAACAAGACCAGAAACAACAAATGTTGGAGAGGATGTAGAGAAAGGGGAACCCTCTTATAGTGTTTGTGGAAATGCAACTTGGTGCAGCCACTTTGGAAAACAATGGAGATTCCTCAAAAAGTTAAAAATAGAGCTACTCTATGACCCTGCAATTGCACCACTGGGTATTTACCCCAAGGATATAGCTGTGGGCCATCAGTACCCTAATGTTCATAACAGCAATAGCCACAGTTGCCAAGCTGTGGAAAGAGCCAAGATGCCCTTCAGCAGATGAATGGATAAAGAAGATATGGTCCATATACACAATGGACAATTAGTCAGCCATCAGAAAGGATGAATACCCAACTTTTGCATCAACATGGATGGGACTGGAGGAGATTATGCTGAGTGAAATAAGTCAAGCAGAGAAAGTCAATTATTATATGGTTTCATTTACTTGTGGAACATAAGGAATAACATGGAGGACATTCAGAGAAAGACAGGAAAATGAACTGGGGAACAGAGTGGAAGACGAATTGTGAAAGTCTGTGGACTCTTGAGAAAAAAACTGAAGGTTTTAGAAGGGAGGAGGGTAGCGGGATGGGTGAGCCTGGTGGTGGGTATTGAGGAGGGCATGTATCACATGGAGCACTGGGTGTGGTACATAAACAATGAATTTTGGAACACTGAAAAAATAAAATTAAATTTGCAAAAAGTACTGTGGCATTTAGTTGTTCCACATAAGAAAGACTCTAGAAGTTCCAGTTTGAGGGCAGCAGTTCAAAAATACCTTTAGTTTCTCAACTTCTTTTCCATCTTTCTGTTTTACCATCCTCAGAACTTTTGGGGGGGGGGGCGTCTTGGTGTTTGTGGTCACATCGTCACAAGATAGCTGCTGTAGCTCCAATCATGGCTGCATTCAAAGTCAAGAAATAGTAAGCTGGTCAGAGAGGCAAAAAAGAACTCCTTGCAGGCGTCATTCTCCTTTCATTAGTACAGAAACAAGACTACAGAATTCTGACACAAATCTTGGTATTACTCTGTAAGCTTCAAAGCAGGGATAGCATTTGGAGCCTTTGACCAAGATCACCTTCTCTGCTACATTACTTGGCTCCAGCTTCAGAAACTTTCTCAACACAGAGATTTAGGCAGCAATTACCAATAGATCAGAGTCAGCACTCAGGATAAAAGGACACCTGGCTTTTTGTACTCATGGTGATTTTATAGCTTTTGAGAAAAACAAAACAAAACAAAACAAAACACATAGGACAGGTTGTGATAAACAATGCACTCTTTTCTTCACTCATTCATCTCAAAATGAGCCAATCCCTTGCCAATGTCAGGTACTTTGTTCAGGCCTAAGTATCTTAAATAATGTAATCATACAAGAACAGAAATAAAACGCAAATTTTAGACTCAACACCGCCGCCACACTTAGTAAGTGTAAAGTAACTCAGAAGTCTCAGATTTGAAGTTCCATGTCTCTTCGTTCCGCCTGTGTGGAGATAGGCTCTCCCACGTGCAGGCATTTTCCAATGAAGCTCTTTCGCAAAGAGCCTGGAGAAGAAAACAAAACAAAACAAACAAACAAACAAACAAAAAAACAAAACCCTGAAGCGTTCAAGTATTACTTCTGCCCCTTTTAAAACAAAGCAAAACCCAACTCAGCACCATCTGCCGGAACCATCCTGTACAAGACAGGACCGTCTAAGAGCATCCGCCGCGTCCAGCAACAACGAACCTAATGGCTCCCTGTTGAGCCTAACTGCGTCAGAAGATGAAACAGTTGGGCTCTGACTATTTTGCACCCATGGTTTGGGGCAGCAGCAGACATGCGGGGATGGTGCACTTTGGAGAGGCCGGTCTGCTTGTTAACTTTACGGCATGCTACTGCCATCGCGATTTTTTTTTTTTTTTTTTTTTTGACAGTCCCAGGGAAATGCAAGCAGAGCTGACCTCTCATCAGCAGCTCTGTAACCGTGGGGCTTATGCAGGCAGATTGGCATCTGCAGGCACATCTTTAGCAAGTTGGCAGCCTCCATGCCCTTTGCAGGTTGCAATCAAACCTGCCTTCTACAGCAGCCTCTTTCTGGTTGATTAACTTTAATGTAATTTTAATTAAAAACCACAGTGTCAAAGGGTTTAGCTACTCGAGAAATGAGCACAGACTGCGGCCCAGTGGCAGCAGTCACTTGGAAAATGGAAATGTGTCTTGACAATGTTGTGCGGGGGCCAGATAAACAGGGTCGCCGCGGCGCTTCGCTCACACACAGGAAAACAGGCACGGGAACATCAGAACCAAGAGGCCGGCTTGTACGGCGAGGGCTTCTAATGTATGAATTTCAGGGGCCGTCAACATTTTTTAGAGCTTGTTCCGTCCTGGCACAAAATATTCCCTACAATGGCTGGCTGTGACCATTCTGTTCTCCTCTTGGCACTTTGGGCTCTAAATCAACACACAAATCTGGGTTAAATATGAATCAAATTTCAGACAGGAAATGATAGCCAAGGCTTAGTATTCTTCAATTGGAGAGAACTCTCTTTTTTACTGTATATATTTTATAGGAGCCTGAGGATTTTTAATATTAGAAATAGACTCTTCTTTCAAGGAAATACTTCCTCGGAGATATTATTCCTCGACTTCTTTACAAATAGTGCCAAGGAACTAAACTGAACATCTTTAAAAAAAAAAAAAAAAAATGCTGCATTACTTGAATTGCAAGAAAGAGGAAATGATCTTGCAAATATATTTGGTCATGCTAGAGTCAGGAAACAGATTTTATCCTCTTTATCTTCTTCGGCATGAAAATACAAATATTTTGAACTTTCTAGGTGGCCTGAAGATATCTTTTTCGGTTCCTCTTTTCCTTTAATTTTCTGGTTGATGTAAAATAATGTTTGAAATGGAAGACAAATGTGGTTCTGTGTGGGAGAAGTGTTTTATTGATGCCAATGGAATGAACGTCGCTATTCCATGCTGAAGTGCCCTTTATTCTTCCTCAATGTAGCTAATTTTTCAGGGCACAACTCTCAGGAGAACACCTAGTGACGTCAATTCTTCAGAGGAGAATTTCCTCCACCAGGTTTGTGGGATGCTGGGGCTGCTTTGCTGACAGATGGGGCCGGTACAGGTGGGCCCAGAGCCATTTGAACAGAAGGGGCCCCTGGACCCTGACAGAGAGGATAGACAGAACGGTGGGGGAGAGTTTAGGGCAGTGGACAGGGAGGGGAGAGAGGAGGCATAGAGGATTTCTACACCAAATCCAGCAGAGAGGAAGAAAAGCAAAAACAAGCAGATGGGTGGACAGGGAGAGGTGATTTGAATTGTATAACTTGCTTAAGAGACTAATAAAAAACAATCTCTGGGGATAGGACTTCACTGCAGGCAATCTTGGAAAATTAGAAATGTATCTAGGATTGCCAAAGCAGAGAAAAACACAAGGAAAATAGATATGAAATAGATATGAAATAAATAAAAATGAATTATGTGTAACCTTGCAGGATGAATCCTCTGCAGGCCCCGGCGTGGACCCAGGTACAGCCATTATCTGGCTATTTCTGACTGTGTCAAAAGCCCCTTTTTATTCCCCTCTCGATTGCTTTTCTATCCAAAGACAAAATAGAATTGTTGTCTGTTGAGCAGGTGACTGAACTGATCAAAATGGATTTAGAACAACTCAGTACATTTATAAATTTTCTCTGTTGACAGTTTAAAAAGAAACACCTAGCAGAGTAGGATCTGAATAAGTTAAACCAGAATATTCCAAAGTGTCTTTCCTAGAATATTATTTTTTCCAGATACTTATGTGTATGTTTTGCGAAAGTGGTTCCATGGTGAAATTACTGTGGGGAGGCCTGGATCACACATCATATGGATCTCTTTTTAATTGCAAGACTCCTTGGGGGGCTTCGTATGCTGTCTTATGTATAAAGCATTTTTAAAATTTTGGTGGGGGGGGCCCTTTCTGAGAAGCATTTCTTGGGGCTAAAGTATGCATGTCCAAGAATAGGTTGACTCTTTTGAATGGGGCAGAGGTACGTGGGACCTTGTTCTTGCCAAGAGGGTTATCGGTGTGAGCGCAGTTGCGAGGGAATGGGTCTGCATTTACATTGCATCCTGGGTTCAACAATGGGCTCACACTGGCCATTCAGTCGAGGGGCCATCTCATACCTAATAATATTAATTGGAACACCCAAAACACTCCATTTGCAGGTTGCCACATCAGTGGTGTTGTTTTATCTATTTTGCCATAGATATTTTGAGTTAAAGAGTCCTGGACATGGTCTAAGTGGTAATAAAAAGAATTCCTAAAAGTTATGACCTGAGTACTGACTGGGATGGATTCTGGCCACATGTGCAGCTGGACCAATGTGTTCCCCTGAATGCCAGGCCTGCTCCTGATGTTTTGGTCTTCATTCAGAATTTCCAGCGTCCTCATTTACAATGATCAACAAATAGACCTTAAACTCTATGGGAGCAAAGACAAGTATGTCTTTTCTCACTCTTGTGTCTCCAGCACTTATGTAGTCTGAATTCAACAAATATTATTAGAACTAATGAATTATCCCTCTGGCTAATGTTTGATGATATTCTATATGGCGTGAGCACGCAGCAGGGCTTACATTGGATTCCACAGGCCCCTTTTTGCGCTAAGCCATCATAATAAAAATTGTTTCCATTATTGAATATCCTACTTTGTGCCAGGCCCTGCTAGGTATGTTGCCTCTCTTATTTGTCTGTCTGACCATCAGCTGAAAATATTCTGGAGGGAGATAGTATACGTTATTTATCTCTGAATCTTAGAAAACTTGGGGACCTCAATTGAAGCAAATGTTGTAGTCTGTGTTTCAAATGCTGTAGTCCATTTCCCATATAGCTTATAAATTTTGTTCAGAGCTTGAAGATACCACCACAGAAACACGAGCTTCATCTCTATTCTTGAAAAAAAATTTTAGTTCCATAAGCAGTTCAATTCTGTATTTCCAGGATAGGCTGATCCTAACTCTCTGTTGAATTATAAGATTCATGAGGATAGAGCGATGTTTGTCTTTTCTCTCCCCTTACTTTCTTCCCTAGAACAGAGTAGGTACTCAGTAATTCTTCAGTGAATGATTAGTATTGCATTTTTCTCCTTTTAGGGGGAGATCTGATTTTGTGAAGTACTTGAGGTAGAACATGGTAGTGACTACTAAGAGTAAAGTTTTGTTTTCCCAGATAAATTTGACTGCCAATATGAGATGTGCAAATGTTGAACAAAATTCATCCTGGAACTTCCCTGATACCCAATGAGTCTGGAAAGCAGAAATGATGAGTTTAATTCTAATTGATATTTCTCATCAGCCAATAAAGCAGATGGACAGAAACCCAATTTGGGAAGAAAATGATTATTTCTTTCTGTAAAGTCTGGGGATTCATCATTCTGCAATCTGATTACATATCCATTAACCTTCTATGTTCTGAAGAGGTCTGGACAGGAAGGGCTAAGGGCTAAGACTCCTTTGAGCCAGTAGTCTATGCTGGACACTTTGACTTCCTTGATTTAATTTAATCAGCACAACTTGTCGAAACAGGTATTACTATTTCCATCATAAAGATGGGGAAATAATGCTCAGAGAGGCAACTACCTAGCCTATGTGCTAAGTATAATCCAGTCAATAGTAAAATATGCTCAGCAATACCCTCACTGATGAATTTAACTTTCTTTTCTCTCTACAATTCTGGACCTTTTATATACTTTTAATATTGCATATATTAGGGGCGCCTGGGTGGCTCAGTGGGTTAAGCCTCTGCCTTTGGCTCAGGTCATGATCTCAGGGTCCTGGGATCGAGTCCCGCATCGGGCTCTCTGCTCAGCGGAGAACCTGCTTCCTCCTCTATCTCTCTCTCTGCCTGCCTCTCTGCCTGCTTGTGATCTCTCTCTGTGAAATAAATAAATAAAATTTAAAAAAGTATTGCATATATTACACTGAATTTTAATTATTTATGTACATGCTTATCTTCCCCAATTGACCATGTCTCTTTCTAGAGAATAAATTGAGTCACACTCAGCATTGTGTTCCATAACTTCTAGCAAGGTTCTTTTCTCATATGTTGAAACAGTGGTCTCAAGTCTTAGTGTGCATTAGAATTGCCAGAAAGGCATATTAAAATTTAGATTTTAAGGAGCACGTGGGTAGCGCAGTCTGTTAAGCATCTAACTTTTGTTTTTGACTCAGGTCATGATCTCAGGTCCTGGGATCAAGCTCTGTGACAGACTCTGCTCTCAGTGTGGAGTCTACTTGGATTCTCTCTTTCTCTGTCCCCCACCCCCACTCCCTCTTTCTCTCTCTTTCTAAAATAAATCTTTAAAAAAATTCAGGTTTTAATAATGAAGATTTCTGCTTCATTAGGTCTGGGATGAGGCCAACAAATTGAATTTCTAACAAGTTTTCAAGTCATGCATCTACTGCTGGCCTAGGAGAGGCATTTTGGTCTAAACCAGAAATATCAGTAAATACTTATTCAATTAAGTTAATTTGAGTTTACTATACAGATTGGGAGAGTGTAAGCCTCAAAAATTTAGCAGTTCCTTGAAGGTATTAACATTGTCCTTGGTTCTAACATCCTATCAACTATAGCTAGTGAAAATGGCATTTATGAAATTTAAAGATCTCCAGTTAAAAAATAAAATATCATGATAGGAAGGAATGTTGCATTGCCTTTTACCTCTTCCCATTCCTAGGACTACCAAAGAGATTATATTGCAAATGGAAGTTTTTGTTTCACTAAGTAGGATGTTGGATCTGTCATGGAAAGAGAAGCACAGAGAAAGTTGCATACACTTATGTAAGAGAAGAATGATGGGAGAACCCAAAGATGATTGCATGGGATGGGATTTGGGGGCAATGGTGACAGGATGAGGCCTTGGAGATGAAAAGGAAATGGAAAAGCAAGGTGTGGTGAAAGACAGGAGCCAGAGAAAGAAGAGAAAGGGGAATTATGCAGGTGACTTTAGGAACAGAGAAATTATGAGAATAAGAAAGATATTTGAAGAGGTTTTTAAGAAAATTCTGTTGTGTCATATGAAATTTGGCATCTTCTTTTTGCTGCCAAACTGTAGATAAAAATTCCCATTGTGAGTTCTGCTTCTGGAATTGCATTATGAGGACCTCTATGGGCCCATCCTCAGAGAAACAAATGCAACTGGTGAAAATTTTATATATATATATGTATATATACATATACATATATATATGTATATG